>NW_026705314.1:0-50001 GCF_029867415.1 Vicia villosa
ATGTTATTTGGTTTTACAACCTTCCTTGAAGGTTTAAGTCTGGTTAATAAAATGCAGTTTGTTTGTTAGACTATGATATTTGTATTGAGATTCCAGACCTAAAACTAAGTCTACAATAGACTTCAGGCATGACTCAAGATTTTATCAAGTATGACTTAAGTCTAGTAAAGGTTAACCCAGTTCAGTCAAATTTCATTCCTACTCATAATCGATACCTAAACTTTCAATTTAGTCTTTAAACTATCAATATCAATTCAACTTAGCCTCTAATGCATATAAAAAGAATATGTAGTTTTTAAAGTTGTGGAGTGTGCTTCAAGAAACTCTATTTTTTCCGCGGGTTAAATATACTTTAGAAGAAATTTAGATACAATTCTTTAGATATGATTTTTACTATTTTTTTAATTAAAATTTGACAAGTGTATAATTTTCTCCTACACATTCAATTTCCTCCTATATCAATATTTAAGTACACTTGTCATATTTTCGTTGGAAAATAATAAAAATCACACCTAAGAAATTATTTCTAATTTTTTTTTCTACACTTTGTCCACTACAATATGAGCGAATTAAGGTTTAAAAAAAAATTGGACTCTCCCTTTATAATGTTAAGATTCTATTTATTTAGCCCCTTAGACAAGGTGATTTGTATAGGTGGAAATATTATTTATTTATTTTAAATTCATGTGACTTTTTATTTAATTTTTTAAATTTACGTGAATTTTAATTTTAATTTTTTTTTGAAATCTTTGTTTCAATTTTTTTATATTAAAACGTTACAAATAGTCTCAAATAAATTTTGAACCAAAGACCATAACTTTTCTCCAGGAGTGCCCTACAGTTATGCCAAGAGCTTACTCTCCCTCCTCACTTATATGTTATATCATTATTACGAATGGCAAAACGAATCGTGGGACGTCGGTCTGGCCTGCACATCCGCCATGAAATGGTGGGTTGAGTTGAGATTTTGAGCCTGTCGCCTACCAAAGTCTGCCCTACTAAAACCCACCGCCCGTCAATGCTCACCTCGCCAAAACACGCCGTTCATCAAAGTCCGTTCCACCTATTCGTTCAGTCCGTCCCGCCTTAAGCCTGCCATTTTTTAGTTAATTTTAGTCATTTCAATTCATGATGGTTTTATTTTATATATTTATTTGTGGAGATATGTAACATTTTTTTAAGTAAAATTTGTTTAAAAGATGCATTATAAAAAGAGTTAAATGACTTTTACCTCTGCCATATAGGCGTGTTTTGATTTACCCCTTTAAAAAAATTTAAAACAGACCTTAACAAATAAAGATTCCATCATTAAAGCCCTTGTTCCATTTTTTTGGCCAAGATTTTTAGAATTATGCCTACGTGGACAAAAATAATATGCTGACTGTGTATTTGTTGCACACGTGACATTTTTTTATTTTCACGTGAAAATTTGTTTTTTTATTTAAAAGAAATTTTGAAATTTTTTTTTAAATTTTTTTTTTTACAATATATACTGTACATAGCTACATATAACTAGTTATTATATAATTATTTAAATAAATTTAATAACATTAATATATAATTTAAAAAATAACGTTAATATATTAATTGTACTTTATATAATAAAAAAATAATGTTAATATATTAATTGCACTTTATATAATTAAAAAAATATCGTTAATATATAAAATTAATATTAAATAAAAATTTTAATTAACTATAAGTATTATTTCATATTCAAATAAATTTATAAAATAAATAATTTATGAAGTAGCAGTAAACAAATAAGTATTTTATAAAATAGCAGTAAACAAATAAATAATTTATCAAATAATGAACATGTAAAAAAAGCAGTAAACATAAATATTTTGTTTACAATGAGTATTGAACACCAAACACAATATATACAAGATAAGCATTATCTTTGATCTCTCGAGTCACTTTTAATGGACCATATTTGTGTGGCTGCAGCTTGATGTAAGTACCAATCGGGAACCTCTCTTTACGCAGAAACACCATCACATTGTCTTCTACATTGAAAACTTCCTCTAAATTTAACGGCCACCATTTTCTCGGCCATATTCTCAGCAGCCACACTAACTCCAGGTACTTTAGGCAACTTAACCAAATCAACCACATGCTTAGGAACAGAAGTATAGACCAGGGAGAATGGTGATTTCCCAATAGCTGAATCTATTGTAAGAAAAGTCGTCCTGAGGCAAAACTAAATCTCATTGTTTCGGCTTGTCACCACAAACACTTCGAATCATATTTCCCAAAGTTCTGTTGGTTACCTCAGTTTGTCCAGCTGTTTGAGGATGAGATGTAGAACTCCGATTCAACCCGGTTCCAAATAATCTCCAAAGAGTAGTCCAAAAATGACTGAGAAATTTGGTGTCTCTGTCTGAAGTAATTGACTTAGGAACCCCGTGAAGACGCACAACCTCCCTGAAAAACAGTTTCGCTATGTTGGACGAATCATCATTCTTCTTACAAGCAATGAAGTTCGAGTCATCTTGGAGAATTTGTGTACTACAAAAACATAGAATCTACACCACGTTGTGTAAGAGGCAAGCCTAACACAAAATTCATGGCTAAGTCTTGCCAAATATCATTGGGAATAGGTAGAGACATATAAAGACCCGTAGTTTGTGACTGACCCATAGAAACCTGACAAGTATAACACCTTCTAAATATAATACAAGTGTCCCTCCTTAAATGTGGCCAATAATATCTCTCCTACAGGCTAGCAACGATCTTGTATTTACCCAAATGACCGCTAAGACCACCACCATGAAAGTCTTGGATTAGCTTCTCTCTTAAAGAGGAGTAAGGAATGCATAGTGGATCTCCTTTAAAAAGATAGCCATCTCGAATATGAAAATATGCACAAGGATGTTTTCTACTACACTTGGCTCATAACTCCTTGAACTCAGCATCACTTTCATACAACTCTTTGAAGCACTCAATACCTAATACCTCCTACTTAATGCATTTGCTACCTTGTTAAAAGCCCCCGACTTATGCTAAATAATAAAAGGAAATTTCTGCATAAAACTCTCCCACCGAGCATGCATCTTATTTATCACCTTCTGGCCATGAAGAAACTTCAAAGTTTGATGGTCAGTGAATAAAATGAACTCCTTCTAAAACAAATAATGTTCCCATTGGTGTACAGCTCTAAAGACTGCATATAATTCTTGATCATAAGTACTCCATTTCTAGCAGACATCGCTTTATTTTATGTCCGATCGCAACCATATTGACTTGTTTGTCCTCAGGGACACCCATAACATTGAAGATTCTGTCGATGTCAAACTGTCAATCAAGAAACTCCTCCACTTCCATAGTTCCATAAAACAATGGAATATCAGCCTTCAATCGATAGTCATGATTGTTCTGTCAATTCTCACGATCAACCTCTTCCTCATAAGGTTCTTCTTCATCATAACTCGAATCTTTAACACTGTTGTTTCCACCCCGTGGAATTCTAATTGGTTCCTCCCTCCCGTCTCTTCGTCGATTCCCATTGTTGTTGGTGTTGTTTACCTAATTTGCTAATTTGCCATCTATTTAGTCAAAGCAGATATAGTTGCGATAAAAGTCGTGGTAATTCCCTCATGATCTGCTCAGGTCACCGGTTTATTCACCATGGTTGTCAAGTTACAAAAAATAACAGGAGAAAACCTACTTTGATGCCAACTGGCGCAGTCAGAAGGTATAGGGAATAGAACATGCTAAACATACAATAAACCACCAGAAAGAGAAAAAAAACTCTAATTTTATTATAATGAAACAATAATCCTTAAGGTCATGTCAAATGTCTTTAAATACGGAAAATAAAGAAACTCTAACGAACTTAAAGAGACCCTAATGAGCTTTTAATCCAAAACAAAAATAAAACTAAAAAATGCTTAAATATAAAAACAGAAAATTGCTTAAATATTAAAACTAAAATTGCTTAAATATTAAAATGTTTTCCAACGCGGATTTTATTCTTCGATACGCGTAGCTAGTCTTCCTACATCATAATTGGGCAACAAAGAGGTCAAATAAACAGAATCTAAACATTACAAATGGGGAATCCAAAATTGTTTTTTGCAGGCTCAAAATGGATTTTCGTAATGTGATCCGATTAAAAGATTAAAATTGTGATTGAATCAATTCAAGCATACCATGAATCGATTCATTAAAGTGAATCAAACCTCTATTTTCATTTTGTTTGTAAGAATCAAATCATACCTTAATTTGATACGATTCGAAAGGCTGAAATGAATCAATTCACAAAACCCTAACTTGAATTGATTCAAATTGGCATTGATCCTAGTTATTTTTCATTACAGTTGATTCATTTAGTCATATTTTAATACACCCCCTCACGCCCAGCACTCTTTTGGACTTGGTGCGTGGATATTAATGGTGGGCGGCCCATGGTCCGATACCATATTAGAGTTTGACATAACTCATCCTTACAAAACCGATTGGTAAGGTGAGGAGTGTCCCTCTATATATACTCTTTCAATGCTCTATCTCCAACCAATGGGGGACTTTAGGATCTTCCTAATACCTCATCTCAATGCATTTATAAATAAGTTTTTCATTACAAAATATAAAAAAATTTGATTGACAAGAGAATGAATTAACTCTAATCAAGAGAACAAGATAAAAAAATTTAGTTATAAATCTAAAAGAAACTACAAATTCATTTTCTCTCTCAAATCTTCATTTCATCATGTTCATGGATAGTCATATTGTATGTGTGTATGATGATTGATTATTAGAAATCATTAGTGTCCTAATTGTGTATTTGGAGTGTGTATTTTTCATAGCAGGTTTTCGATCTTGAAAAAATTCAATAAGTAAATTTCCTTGAAGATAAAGAGAAGTATCTTTTCTCCATTGTTATGGATTTTTCTGTTCATTGATCAACCTGTTTAAGAAGAATACTCAAGGCTTGAAATTTAGGATCGAGTAAAGATCAGTGAGTTGTCAAAGTTGAAGGAAAGGATTCAAGGTTTAAAGCTTTAGATTGAGTGAAGATTAGTGAGCATTCAAGGTTGAAGTCCATCAAAGATTGGAGATGGTGATCAAGTGAATATCAGAGTAACCAAGGAGCAAGTTACAATCAAGGTCAATCAAGAAGCAAGGAAGAATATAAATAGGATTATTATAATTTATCTTGTGTTTTATTGAATTGTTGTAACCAAAACCTAAATCAAAGAGTACAGTAACCGAGGAGCTAGTATATGTAAATGACATGCCCATTACTGGTTCATCTCCTAAGCTCGTGCATGATATGATAATCAAAATAAATCTTAAGTTTGCATTGAAAGAGTTGAACAAACTGATACTTCTTGGGCATTGAAATGAAATAATCAACTTAAGACTCTATTGTAAAGTATAAGAGAGGTTTCTACTAGTTTGCTCCATTCACTATAATTGATTCTAGAAGCTCTAGAATATGAAGAGAGAAAAAAAAAAACTATAAACTTAACTAGAGTCTTGACATTTAATCAACTCATTAGGCTCAAGTGGCTAATAAAAAACAAAAAAGCTACAAGCTTAACTAGAGTATTTTTCCTACCTATGATGAAAAATAAGGTGGGAAGGGTCGTTGAACAAACACATTATACCTTCCAAGGTGGTAAAATTTACTATAACACTATCATCCACTAATGTATGCAATGCAACATGATCGATAAATATTTACTTGGATTTGTAGAATGAAAAGTGAAAACCATCATATCATTAAACCAACTAACAAATTCAATCATAAAAACAATACTAGTTCTAAAACAACATAGAAAACAAACAAAGAAACAAATAGATTTTGATGAGTCCATAATAACCATATAACACAAACTCATCACAACTTATTACACTGAGTAGGAACAAAAGAAATAGTCTCTTTCTCAAGATCATGATTCACCAAAATATTCTGTTGTTGAACATTACCAAAGATAGACATTCCATTAGAAGCTCCCATAGCTAAACAAGCCACACCTAAACTCGAATCACCAATCATATAATTTTCGCCCGCCAATTCCAAATCACCACCTTTAAAATGAAAAACCAGTTTTGGAATCTCAACTTGTGTCTTCCCTGATGGAAGACTAAAACAAACATCTAATCCGGTCGAACCCGATTCATCAACCGGTAGATTCGTTTGAGATATAAACTCTTTCTTCAATGAACCAAAAGCATTTTCTTCAATGTAAGTAATCGTTGTGCCGGAATCAATAATCATGCCACCACTTCCATCATCACTAACCTCAAAAGTTGATTTCTCAATGGATAATCTTGTCTCACCAACCGAGATTCCTTCGAGTGAAAGATAGTAAAAAGATGGTTGTAATGGATTTGTAATAAGTGGTGTTGTGATTGTGACATGTTTTGTGACATGAACATTTGCAACAGAACCTAAGAAAAGAACACTCTCTTTTGTGTCATCCATTGAGGTTAAACAGTACGAGAATCTTTGTTCTTTTAGTTGAGAAACCAAAGATAAAGAACCTCGTCCTAATCCAACTAACCCTGAAGCTTGTTCAAACCCTTCACCTTCATTGTCTTCACCACAACCAAAACCAATGTTATGAACAGAAACTTTGTTCTTTTTGTTGCTTTCATCACCAAAAGTGAATGTTTCACTACCTAGAACACCTTGTGTTATTGAGTTGTCACCATATGAATAAACATAATTGCAACCGTTTTTGTTACATGAAGAGGAAGGTAAAGCGTTGCATAGGTTGCTACTACATGAGAGTTTTGAGAAAGTTGAGGATTTTTTTGGATCAAAGATTGGTGTTGGTTGTTTGTAACATTGTGAACAAGGCTTACATTGAGTCCAAATGAGGTCACTGCCTGTGTCTAGAACTGCTGGATAAGAAACTGGTGGCGTTCCAATGGATAATTCCATTAGATATTCACCATTTCCTGCATGAACCGGTGCTTCAAACTGAGAAGAATCATGAGTAGTTGTTGATGATGATAACACCATGGCATTAAGT
Organism: Vicia villosa; assembly: GCF_029867415.1. NCBI lineage: Eukaryota > Viridiplantae > Streptophyta > Magnoliopsida > Fabales > Fabaceae > Vicia > Vicia villosa. The sequence goes on from NW_026705314.1 coordinate 6,987, forward strand.
CTTTGTAGTCGGCTATGTCCGCGGTTGATACCATGTTGAATTCGCTCGAATTTCGTCAAGTTTTTGCCCGAATCAACGTGGCGAAGAGCGACTCGGAGGCCGTGGTGAGATATTTTGTGAGGGTTGAGGGATCCTCTTGATGTTGAGGAAGTTGGATTGATGAAAAAAATGGTTACTAATAGTGTCACCAACGTGACACATTTTGAACAACTTTGTGTAGCCATGAACATTAGGTTACACAAAAAAAGGACTTATATAAAGAGTGAAGTTATGAAAATGTGTTGAGTGAGGGAGAAGAGTGAATATTTATAAGTTTCTTTGATAGAGAAATGGTGTGAAAACTTGACAAATCACATGAGAAATGGGGATCTTAAGTGTAACGTTTTTTAAAGGGTTAAGTAAGTGATTAGAGAGACGTAATAAAGGTTTAGTGGTGAGTGGGAAGTTAAGTTATGAGTTATGAGTGTGGTAGTGTCGCAACAAATACCGGGTCTAGCGTTTTGGTAGGTAAAGATTATTATTATTATTTGCAAAACGTGGTGGCAAAATGTAGGCTAAGGTAAGATTGTTGTGACAAAAAAGTTAGGAGTCTTTAACACGTACAATTAAGAGAAGTTTTCTTGGATTAAACAAGGGATAACAATTTTGTGTTTTTTTAGTTTTTTTCTTTTTTTTATGATAAAAATTTTAGATAATTTGGACTTCGGACTTACAAGGATTATGACATGTCTCAAAGCTCAAAAACATATTATTCACTAAGGATGTTCTCACATCGATATCAGACTGTAGTTAGGGTATACTTCAAAACTCAAAGAACATATTATTTAATAAGGGGCAGCAGTCAAGGCAGACCTCGAGGCTCAAAGAACAAATTATTCAATAAAAATGTTCTCACATCGCCAATAGGCAGCAGTCAAGACAGACCTCAAAATTTAAAGAACAAATTATCTATCAAAAATATTCTCACATCGGCAACAAACAACGGAAGTTAAACTTACGACCGATCTCTCGTGTGAGTCAAGCCTTATCATGGGTGAGTAATTTTCCATTTTTGGTTGTGAATGGAATATTTCTTTAATAGACATCATTTTGGATCACTATTGAATATAGGAGTATGATGAATTGGGTGAACCATAAAATGAATACAAATCATTAAACCTATAGAAAAGTCTAGTGTATGATATAAGTTTGTATAAATATTAATATTATGTTTAAGGGTAAAGTTATCAAGTGATTAGATTAGATAAGTTGGGTGGACAAACTGGTTTACTAATTTGCTACAAAGAATAGAGAGACTGAATTTTGTTTAAATTCTACGCATCCATTGAGATGGAAAGAAAAAGGTAGGTTGGTTATCTTTTTTTCGTTAGGTGAGAAGGTCTTATAGACAAAGATATTATCCCAATATTGATGTAATTATATTTTATATTCTGTGTTGCTATAAATATATAGTCAGATTGAATGAGAATATGTGTTGTTCACATTTTGTTTTTGGTATAATGTGATGTTGATATTTATTTGTATACAATACTTAATGTAGCTGAATTCACATTCTACATTTACCATGTTGATCATAACATGTCTAGACAAAAATTTGGTGTAGGCCCTACCCACATCATTGTTGCTTGCTCTTATGAGTTATGACAATGTAAAATAATCAATAGTAAATAGGAACAATTATATAAAATGGTCATATTTATGACAAGGGTTATATTGACTCCAAGAGTAAGTGTTCAACACTTACTCCAAATCATAACCATTGATTTTCATTAATCTAACGGTTTTAATTGATCACTTAATCTAATTATTTTTGGAAATATTTTTTTATATAAAACTTTAATTAAAACCGTTGGATTAATGATAATCAATGGTTATGATTTGGAGTAAGTGTTGAACACTTACTCTTGGAATCAATATAACCCTCCTCCATATTTATTCCTTCAATCTTTTTTATTTTTTTGTTAATATGTGTAACAATGAGGGAGTACAATTTAGGAACCAAAATGGTGATTTGTCCAAAAAGAATTACATTAACTTCATCCCGGAGAGATTAATTGGGTGCAAACAAACCTAACACCCATTGAATCCACCCTATATATATTAAATCTATCAAAATATCCTTTTTAGAATTGCACGTGTATTTTGACACAAAATGCACTAATAAGAGTATTCTTCAGGACCCCCGCATTTTATAACAGGTATGCATTAGGTTTGAAATTCGGGACCCCCATATATTATCTCAGGTTCGAATTTCTTTGAATGTGAGTTAAGTTTGTTAGAGTTTTGCTCTGTCTTTAAATGTAGCCACTGCATGTAGACGATGGAGTTAGTCTTCTTAAATTAATCGGTTGCAAGACCATATACAAAGATTTAAAATAAAATAAAATAGAAAAAGGTTAAGGAAGAGGAAGACTGCCTAACGTTATTCCAAAATTGTATACTAAAGTAAAAAAAGGTAGCAGGTCTATATGACTATGAGGCATGTTTGACTAGTTCCCTTTGAGTAAAGCTATCTCTTACTCAATTATAGCATCATTTGAATATGACTATTGGTAGTACATGCCCATCTATGATCATTCTCACCTTATTCAATCACCAAACTATTCAAATTTCAATTACTAGTTTCCTACAATATTACACATCAAGTCTCCACTGCTTTTTGCTTTCAAACTTTCAAGTGGCACAACTCTCTTACTTATCACTGCACTGAGGCCAAGTGAGGCAAATATTGAATAACCCACATGGGTTGGAACTCTGGAAAATCAATACACTTCTCTACTGATGGGAGCTATGAGTATGTAAATCATGCATATTTGAAAATTGGTTTTTGAATGAACTGAGTCAATGAGATACAACATAAACAAATACTTCCTCTGAACTTAAATGTATAAACTAATATGTACATCTATTTGGTATAAATGTGGACCAAATACGTGTAACTTCATTTTTCTTCATATTTTTAAGTTCAGAGAAGTATATGAAATGCGGTTTTAGTGCTCTACTGCTACAATGCTTCTCATCACTCCTAGTCTAGCACATTGCAAACTAGTACTTCAACTTTGATGGTTTTAATTCTAGGGAGTGGACCAACCAATTTTTAATTGGTCCATCAGTGCAATCAAACTGATATGATTGGGCGTTTTACAAGTCACTCTTGTAAGTGTATTTTAATCATTGACAACTATCTGCAGAATGAAAATTTCAAAACCAGTGAAAGAGGAAGACCATTTTGTCATGCAATTCAAATCAACCTCAAAACAGTAGTAACTCAAAACAAAATAAGATTTTTAAATTTTCTTTGCACGTAAATTGTAATAAAAGTTGCAAGCTCAACTGTAGAAGTATCAAATTTTCATTCAAGATCTCAGTTTCCTAACAAGGGTACAGAATGACATTGCCTAATAGTTTGGGGTACAGAATGACATTGCCTAATAGTTTGGGGTCTAGAATGACATTGCCTAATAGTAATTACAAACCGTACGAGTTAGCCCTAGATTTGTTCTTGCCCATAGAATTGTTTTGATAAGCATGCTCTTCCTCCTCAAGTTTCTTTCTCCGAGCAGACTCTTCTTTCTGTCTCCGAATCATCTCTAATTCCCTTTGCCGTTCCTCCTCCTTCCGTTGTAGCTCTAGAGCTTCTCTTCTCTGAGACTCTTCTACCCTCCTCCTATTCTCTTCAAGCATCTTATCCAGCTCTTCTCTCTCTTTACGAGCTTGTGCCTGCAGAATATTAACAAACACAACCCAATCCTCAAATGAGGACGCCAGAAAAAATAATAAAACATTATTAAGACTTCAGCCTGCACCCTAGAGGCCATACCTTAAAAGTAGCATGCACTTTTGTAGAAACAAATAATCATTGGTTAAGAAACTCATTCAATGGTAGAGACTCATTCAACACATTCACCTGATTATTAGTGCTAATGAGTGAAGAAAATAAATGTCAACGATATGGAAATTTAAGCTAATGTTTTGATACAAATCTTGAATCAAATTTGGAAATCCCGTTGTATATCCAAAAACCGATTCATGATCGGACTATTATTTGTCACCAATGTAGCAAAGATCTTCAAGGGGGTGTCTAGTTTATGATAGAACCCTAAAAGCAAGATAAGGAAACAGTATTCTATTGAATGTAAAAGATGAACTCAAAAGCTATACAATGGTGGAAATGAAAAATGAAATGATAAATCAGAGTTCTATGAAATCCTATTCCAGAGCTAGACCCCTAAACCAGAGAGAGATCTCTCTTAACTGTTTTCTAACAAACTTTCTCAATGAGTCTCAACTTCCCTTCCCTCTCTCCTCTTCTAACAAAAATTCTCTTAAATTAAGAAAATATTCTAACTAACTCTCATTAAACCAAGAGTTCTATCTCTGGAAATCATCACAGTTTCAACACTTGAAACGCACTCCAAATTTAATTTCAGAATCATCAAGAATTTGCGCATGATTATCCTTTTCACACAACAAGGGGCACAGAATACTTACTTCTTTTCTTCTAGCTTCAGTAAGCGCTTCTTGCTTTTCTTTTTCAAGTTGAACTTCAACATCATCAAACAACTTCTTCAAGCCCTCTGCTACACGCCTTTCTATTTCTAACTTGACTTCCTCTGTTTTAAGCTTCTCCTCAACATTTTTTCGAACAGCTTCCTCTATTCTTCTTGCAGTCTCTTCTTCCAACAGTTCCAAATCCTCCTCGTCTGGACGCTTGTTACTACCAAATGCAAAATATTGAAAGACATAAATAACTCAACCCTCATATTAATATAAAAGAAAGACTCACAAACAAGTAATAAGAGGTTTATCAGCGGCAAAATTTATTGTATGAATTTGCAAATAATGAATGGTGCGGAATGGAATATAATGGAATACATTTCATCATATTTCATCCCATCCTTAATTTTCATTCCTCGCAATTTAGGATTTATGCAATAGAATGGAATGTGATTAATCTGTTTCATTCCGTCACATTATAAAAAATACACAAACAATTCTGTTACATTCCGTTCCGCTCCGCTCCAATCTATTTTCCAAAGTTACATTCCGCTCGGTTCCGTTCTAGTCCATCAATCCAATAAAAAACAGAAGCTAAGTATGATTATCCTAAACAAATGAAATATGAAAAAAAAAAAAAAAAAAAGGTAAGGAATACCTTTTGTTGTTTAGGGCTGGTGGATGGTCTTTTTTGTGTTTAAGAGTGGGAGTACGTGATCTGGGCGGAGGAGAGGGTGAAGAAGAGGATCTGCTTCTATGTCTACGGCGGCGACGGTATCGGCGATGAGAGGGAGACGGAGACCGAGATCGAGAGTGTCTTCTTCTGTATGAAGGTGAACGTGATAAGCTTCGACCCATTCTCAAACCCTAATCACTGCATTTTCAATTCATCATTCATTCAATGCTTTTAGATTCAATTGTTAATTTCAATATCAATAGTAAGATTCTTCCATGAATTGTACAAGATAAATAAATAAATAAATTATAAACTTAATCTCTAAAATATATTTTTAATTTAATTTTATATATTTTAAATACTATTGATCTATTAATAATATTAATATGTACTAAAGATTGTACAAAAATTGAAGACAATTTGTTAGAGTACTTGTTTTTATGGCAAAATCAATAGTTTTAAAAGTTACATTTATTAATCTAGAAGAGACAACATTTTTTTTATTCATGAAGAGACAACATTGTTATATACAACTTATAGGATTTTTAGACCATCTCTAATGGTGCAATTCATTTTTGAGTTCTTTATGGGTCCCACCAGCCATATCATCTAAAAATAATTTATTTAATATTTATTTTATTAGTGTAATTCAAATGGGTCCCACAACTTTACTTCATAAATTAATTTGATTGGGTACCACAATTTTTTACTAGTTGCATTGCAATGCAACTCTACTATGACATGGCATTTTGATTCAATATTTAATTATTGTATTGATGTCTAGTTGGAGAACTCATTGAAAAATACCACCATTGGAGATGCTCTTAGTAAAAGATTTAATGTCTTTAATGTTAAAAAATTAAAAAATCGAAGGTAAATGGTATGAAAGTATTTTGAAAGTATTTTAATTTTTGTCTTGTGGTCATATCAAATGTTAGGTTCATGTCCTTAACACTTTTACTAAAAATGACACTCGTCAAAACATGTTGTACTTTAGGAGGGACAATGTCCTTGCTAGTAAAACTGCAAAGGTCAAGATTTGGAATTACAACACTAAGATCATCCAAAGCTCTGCTGAAATCAGAGTTCATACATTTATCACACTGTCTCTCAACATATGATTATGTAACACTTAATATTAAGTCTTAGAAGCCAAAAAAGCATCTGAGACAACCTTTATTGTCGGGTACAAACTCAAACCTCAAACTCTAATGATAAAGAGGACACCCTCGTAGGACCTTCAAAGATGAACACTGATGTGAGAGACACGTGATGGTAATAACAAGTATTGTAGGCTGAGTGCAGTTGGTTGATAGGTTTAAGTTTGTGACGAGTGAGTATATTTGCAAGCCTGATAAGTTATTCTCTCCTAAGAATGCATTTATTTTCTTGTTCATACGTTTTTACTTTCAACCTATTCAAACCGAAGTTCGAAAACATTGAAATCGTTGAATGGCATTCTAATAACCATCTCTGTGTACACGAAAATTTCCGGATAGATATTTCCAAATCTTTTGTTGCTTGCCCTTTACTGCTTCAACAAAATGGCACCCACACGGTTGGTCTCATTGTATTGCTAAAAAGTATAGATGTGAGGCACCCCTGTGGCCAAAGGCTTTAAGGACTTTCAGCGGTTTTAGGGCAAGCTCACGGTGGTGAGAGATCCTATTTTGAGGTGATTTAAATGAGGAGAGAGCAAACTCACGTGACGTGAGAAATTCTGTATTTTTGGGGTGTTTCATGTGTAATCCGAATTGTCCCCCCAAACCCTAAAGTCGATATATTTATAGAGGTCCCTCGAGCCTGGATTTGGAAACCCCTAGAAAGTAGTAACCACTCCACTTTGATTGAAGAAGTTGTTGACTCCCTGCATATCTAGGGAATGTGACCAAGACATCTTGCACGTGCAGTTATTAGCAATGTACATGTTATCACGCATATTTTTTCTCAGAGCGAGCCACTAATTGCGTGGTGTTTAGGCTTAGACATATGTTATGGGGTTGGTGCCTGATGAGGACAAGTCTCGTGGCACCCCTTTTATGGATGATATAATATGTTATCCTCCAAGGTACAACATCATTGTATAATCATAAAGAAACTCAATCCACAAAGAAATATATGAGCACCTCACTTTCACCTCACGTAGAAGGGTTGATCGATCTACCATATTAAAAGCATTTGAAAAATCTATTATGATCATAACAAAATAACCATCTTCATATTGCTTGCTTACATCATTGATTGCCTTTCGCAAAATGCCCTTAGCACCACCCGATACTCCAAACACAAATTATAAATTATTGAAATATCGTGCCTCATCTTTATTGACCATTTTCATAACAATCTTGAATGTCAACCGCCTCTAAATAAATTCCACTTCTTTATTATTTATAATTTTATTTCATATATATTTGGTTTCATGGTTGGATCAATTAAAATTGATTTTAAATGTGTAAAATTTACTCTTCAATCCGCTTTACAAACAAAATTATTCAAACATAAATCTTTTTTTTTCAATCACATTTACATTTAACCAGCAAACCAAAGTAAAAGTAAAGTAACAATGCATATGCAGGGCCGGTCCTTTGAATTTTGGTGCCTTGGGCGAATCAAAAGAGTGGTGCCCCTTTAATTTTTTTTAACAATAAATACATAAAGATAAAAGAAATAATTAGATAAAAAACACATTTTCATTTGACATTGTCCAAAAAGAATAGAAATATGGATCTTTGAATCAATGTTTATACTACATCAAAACATAAACTACTATAAAGAGAATTCTTCTTTTTCTTCTTCTTCTTCTTCTTCTTCTTCTTCTTCTTGATCCGGTCTTTTTTTCCTATAAAAAAATTGACCAAACTTTTAAAATTATTTAAATATCATCCTCTTAGCATTTTTTGTTGCAAAATCGTTAATAATTTGTTCATAATCAAGGTTCTTCAAAAAATTATTTTCAATTGAAATTAAGGCAGGACTATTTAATCTATCTTGTGATATAGTAGATCTCAAATAAGATTTTAGTAATTTTAATTTAGAAAAACTTCTTTCAGCAGGTGCAACACTGATAGGGGTAGTCAATATTCCTCTATAATATATGCATGCATTAGGAAAGCAATTACAAGTATTTAAAGAACTTGTATTATATAGTTTAATTTTGATTTAACTATTAACACTTCTCTAATAAGTTTCGGTTCTTCAAACAAAATTATTAATGATCTAAGCCTTTCAATACTAAACAAAAATCCAAAAAAATATTTTAATATGTGCTATACTGCTTAAATCTTCTATCAAGTGAGCCTATTGTTTGATCTACAATATATACGAAATCATGATTTCGAAAAGACTCTTCATCGGACTCAAGATTTAGCTACCAAATAATCATAGCTACTAAAAATTCAAAATTTCTAATTCCATGAGTTGCTATAGATTCGGCTTCGCTCTTAATTTTGAGATTATTATCTTGTTCAGCTAGTTGAAGTAGTGCTTCACTCTTAATTTTGGGATAAAAATATAAAATATTGTCAATATCATTATTTTAAGTTTAGTGCCTCAATTAAACTCTGTAGTTGCTAAAATTATGGATAAATTAATTGATATTATTTTAGAGGAATTAATTGATTTTATTCTTCTTTATATTTTATTTATGAGAAATTACATTCTTTTATTAATTTTAACTTTGCATAATTTGTTAACCATTGTTTATATTTTTTTTTTTAAATTTCTAACAAGTATTTTTATAATAGAAAATTCTCCTTTAATATATATAGGGGTACAAAAAATTTTGGTGCCCCTAAAATTCTGGGGCCCTGGGCTCCCGCCCCACGAGCCCGTGCTCAGGGCCACCCCTGTGCATATGCAATTAAACACAGTACTGTCTTCAACCTATTATGTTTTTCTATAACAAGACACTTTCTCTAATATTCAAATCATAATACAACAGAATGGCTTTCCCTTCAAAGAACAAAAACAAACCCAGAAAGTGTTGGGATCGTGAAGATGATTTACATGATTACCTCAAATACAAGAACACTCAAAATCAAAATCAAAACAAGTTCAAATACTTCAACAACCTTCTTCACAAATTTGTTATCAAACATCCAAAACCCGACCCAGAACTTGTCCAGTTCACACAGGGTTCAGCCAGCATTGTACAATCTCATGTCCTTCGTCTTCAAGAACAAAGTAGAGACAACAATGCTGAAGAAAATCTCACAGAAGATGAAGAGGAACAAAACGGGTTTTTGTCGGATTATTTTAAGCCTCATGGAAAATCTTATGTACTAGACATTGTTGAGGATGGTGTTTTGGTGAAATACGAGGATGAGGTTAGGACTAGGAAACGGAATTGTGCGGTAAAACGCTCTGCTGCTAAAAATGGTGGTAGATCTAAGAGAGGACGCAAGAGAAAGAATGTGAAAGGTGCATGCTTTGAAAAAATTGGTGAGCAAGTTGATACTCCATCATGCATGGAAGGAAGCGTGAAAGAGGAGATTCAAGATTATGATGTTGATGATGATGATGATGATGATGATGTTGAAGAAATTGACATGATGCATGTGGATCATGATCAGACGGTAAATGATTTTGATTTTGACTGCATGCAATTGAAATTGGTACTTTTTTGGTCTGTTTTGGTTTTGTTGGCTTTTGGTGTTGTTTTATATTTGAAAGGATGAACATTTTGTAGGATAATGAAGGCAGTGCAAGGAAAGTTCCAGAGTTTAGAGAAAGACTCGAGAGTGAACTTAATAGGCCTTACTGTGAGGAAGAGTGCAAGAGACTGTTGCAAGACTTTAATCTTCGAAAACGGGTTCAAAAGCACAAAATTCTGCGTGGGGTTGAAAAAATCTATGAGGGAGATCATGATGGAAAGTCTTATCATGATCATAACCATGGTAAGTAGGATTTAGCCTTTCTCTTAGTTAGTATTGCTATACTACTTGTTCTGGTTGCTTATACTTTATAAATGTTGGTGTCAATGTTATTAGTATTTGTCTATGCTTATGAGAGGTTAATCTTTTTCACTTTGAAAATGTGGTGGAAAATTTTACCTGATTTGGAGACTGTTGGTTTTTATTTTGAAAATTTGCAAGTTGCAACTATTTGATGTGTGATTCATGTTGTTAGATCTTGCAAAGCAAATAGAAGCAGCTGGTGATGATCTTCCCAAAGTTCTGCGTCTCCTGCGAGGATTTTTCTTTTGGTTGACAGTAAGTATCTTGTAATACTTCAGCATCAGACTACATGTTTTATTTTTCTTTTAGTTCTTCATGCACTGCTCAATTGGTAATGTATGTCATTGCATCTATATTTAACTTCTAACACATTTCAAGATGTTTTTCTTGAGAAATATGACTAGAGCTAGGAAGAAAGTTGATCGATAGCCAGAAATTTAGAAACTGAAATTTACTGCAACCATGCTATAATTGTCATTGGATCAAAGTTATTATGTTCAAAAACTTGCATTTTGGTATTAGTTTAGAGTTATAGTTGGTAAATTAGTTAAAGGTTGTATGTTTGTGCACTCTGTTTGATGACATATATGGCGTGTGCTATGTAATCAGAATTTAACAGATGAAGGGGCGTTCTTGCCATGGAGAAATCCGTTGGATTTGGATTTGGATGTACTGCCACAACATCAGGAAAAGGAAATGATGATAATTTAGTGTGTTTGGTTTTCTATGATGTAAGGCTGTATTTACAATAGGCTAGTTAGAAATGGGTGTATTACATCTGTCTCCAGTGTAATTAGCTTTAACCTTTTTCGGTTTCATAGTTTAATCTTTAATGTGGATTTTACGATGAAGAAGTGTGACATATAGCCTGTAAGAACACGGAGCTCAAATTATGACCTGTGTCACTCTTCTTAAGGACATGTTCCCTTTGAGTAAAGCTATCCCTTACTCAATTATAGCATGATTTGAATATGATTATTGGTAGTACATGCCCATCTATGATCATTCTCACCTTACTCAGTCACCAAACTATTCAAATTTCAATTACTAGTTTCCTACAAGTCTCCACAGCTTTGATATGCATGATTTGAAGGAAATCAGACATGCATGATTTGAAAATCAGTTTTTCAATGAGATACAATATAAACAAACACTGCCCCTTCTTAACATATCATTCTTGTAAGTGTATGTTTAATCATTAACTATTCTGCAGAATGAAAATTTTCAAAACCAGTGAAAGAGGAAGAACAATTTGTCATGCAATTCAAATCAACCTCAAAACAGTAGTAACTCAAAGAAAATAACATTCATATGAACCTCAAATTTTCATTCAAAACAGTAAAAATTCAAAGATCAAGGTTTCCTAACAAGGGTACATTTGTACAGATAAGTTTGCTGGTATAGAATGACATTGCCTAATAGTAATTACAAACCATACATGAGTTAGCCCTAGATTTGTTCTTGCCCATAGAATTGATCTGATAAGCGTGTTATTCCTCCTCGAGTTTCTTTCTCCCAGCAGACTCTTCGAGTTTCTCTCTCTGAGCAAACTCTTCTTTCTGCCTCCGAATCATTTCTGATTCCCTTTGCCGTTCTTCCTCCTTCCGCTGTAGCTCTAGAGCGTCTTTTCCCTGAGATTCTTCCTCTCTCCTATTCTCTTCAGGCATCTTATCCAGCTCTTCTCTCTGCAGAATATCAACAAACACAACAAAACCTTCAAATGATGAGAACACCAGAAAAAAATTATACTGCTAATGAGCGAAGAAAATAAAGGGCGATTATATAGAAATTTAAGATAATGTTTTGATACAAATCTTGAACCAAATTTGGAAAATGCCATTGTATAACCAAAAAACTATTCATGATCAGATTATTATTCGTCACCAAATCGACAAAGATCTTCAAGGTGGCATCTAACAGACAAAGATGCTTATAAGATATCTCAGACTAATACTTTATTCATACACAAATTATCAATCTCCAGAAAATATCACAGTTTCAATACTTGAAACACACTCCAAGTTTTATTTCAGAATTATCAAGAACTTTCCACTGATTATCCTTTTCATACAACAAAGGGCACAGAATACTTACTAGTTTTCTTCTAGCTTCAGCAAGCATTTCTTGCTTTTCTTTTTCAAGTTGAACTTCAACATCTTCATACATCTTCTTCAATCCCTCTGCAATGCGCCTTTCTATTTCCATCTTGACTTCCTCTGTCTGAAGCTTCTCCTCGACATTTCTTCGAACAGCTTCTTCTATCCTTCTTGCAGTCTCTTCATCCAACAGTGCCAAATCCTCCTCAGGTGAAGCCTCGTTACTACCAAATGCAAAATATTGAAAGATATTAATAAATCAACATGGATGAATATAAAGAAAAGATACACAAACAAGTAATGTAATTTCTATACCCAGAAACCGTCATAACTTGGAGAAAGATTTGAACTCTTCAAGATTTTTTTTGAATAATAGTTCAAAGTGAATCATGTTGATACAAAGAAGCCTCCTTTTTATAGATGAAAGGGACTGATAACTGAAAAACAAAACATAACTAGTAAAACTAACTAACTAACCTAACCAACCAATTAAACTAACAAATGAGACGAACAAGAGGAAATCAAAGTTTAAGTAATAGTAACATTGAAGCCTATTTAGAATGACTTTATTATAATTTATCTATTTACATAACTTTTGTAACACTATTTGAGATAACTTATGAAAATAAGTTAGGACGTTGTTGATTGTTACTATCTGGTCTTTAATATAAGAAGAAGAAAAAATTAAGTTAATTGAAGAATCAATATATTTGGATTATATATAGTCCAAATATATTGATTATTTAATGAATTTAAAAAATAAACTTTTTCTTATATTAAGGATCAGAGGGAGTACTCAATAGTTTTCAGTTTATTTTTGTAACTCTCTAAATAGCTCATGGAAACACCGAATAATTTATATGAAAATAATTTAACTTTCTTTTTTTTATTATAAAAAACTACCACATGCTGAGAACGTAATTCTTTGTGTCGAAACTATGTTGGATGTCGAAATGTGTTGTGTGTGTCAAAATTGTATAGTTGTTGAAATGTCGAAGGAGTTAGCCTCGAGAGGAAATTTAACTTATTATTTTATAATTTTAGTTGAATTAGATTAGTTGGAGTTTGCTTAGTGAGCAAGCAAACTCAACCTATAAATAGGGAGTAACCCCTATCATTGTAATACACTAATGCAATTGCATAATTGAGAATAAAACTCCAATTTGAAGGCAGAAACTCTACAGAAATATTATTTTCTTCTTCCTCCATTTTCACTAAAACCCTGATTTCCTCTCTTCCCCAATTCATCTTTTCTTTTCTTCTTTTATTATCGTTGTATGGCGGAATCATCTTGCAACCAAAGTGTGGTTGATTCACTCAAGTGAAGACTAAAGAACAAGAGGCAAAATCGATCGGTGTGATTGATTCTTATTCACCAAGATTGATTCGGAATTCTCCAAGTTGTGGTTTAATTCCAACACCATTGTTGCTACGCGAAAAATACTACAGAGTCGCCATCGAAATTTATTTATCCCAACGGGAAAAGGAAAATATCGAGAAAAAATCTCAAAAGGAATGAAAATAGTCTCGCAATCAAATTTGGGTTTGGGAGTCAGTTATGCAAGGGAAATATATTAGCACCCTATGTCCGTTGTACTCAACGGGATCCATTCTTATTTTCTAATTAAAAGGATGTGTATATCTAAGGTTTCTTACTTTTAATTTATCACAAAGGGGAAAGATATTTACAATGTTAATGTACTCGCTAAGGCATCGTACCTTATACCTACGTATTCATCCAGGAATGAAATAAGAGTCTTCGTAGCTCGTATGTGTTAAGTTAGTATTTCTTATGGAATAATGTAAGGTCACCTTCGAACAATAAACATATGTGAGCTCGCACCATAAAGACTTATAGCTTATTTGTAGTTCGCGTTCCGAATCATTTCTTTTTTGAAAAGATAATCTTGAGGATTTTTATGTCCATAGAAAAATGATTTTCGAATAGATTAACTATTTTAACTTTACCTAAAGAAAAAGTATTTTTTTTATGATATACATCAGATGATCTCCCAAGATGGAGAGTATTTGAGTATTGCTCCCTTAATATTTTTTTTTAAAGTGTTAGTGAGAAGAAGAGTTTGAATTGTTTAACTTTAACTAAAGAAAATTATTTGTAATTTGAATTACACTAAATAGATAAATTGACTTATTTTATATTATTTTCTAGATTTTTTATGGCTTTTTGTGTTTTCTAATAATAACTAAAATCAAATATTAAAATAATGGATTAAGCCTAAACAAAAAAACTAAATTTTTTTTTTGGATTTTTTATACTAATTAACTTAATGAAAGAGCAATTAATAAACTAAATTACACCACTAGAACTAATCAAAAGAAATGATATTTTGTATTAGTTTTTTTACTAATTAAATGAAAGACGTGTTTCCTTTTTTATAATTTTTCGTGTTTTATTATTTTTTTATTATTTTATTGTTTTGAATTAAAATGAAACAAATCATAAAATTAATTAAAATAAACCAAGTTAAACCTAAGATTTTTTTAGAATTAAATGAAAAATATAACAAAAAGAAAATATTAAAAGATAGCATAACTATATAATAGGAATGTGAACGTGGGCGGGGGCATCCCCTTTCTATCAGTTTTTCTAAAAATTCTAATTCAAGCAAACACTAATTTGACTTGTCCAACTTCATATTTTAACCAGTCAAGTTGCAGGTGCAAGTCTAGGGGTGGGAATAGGCCAGGTCGACTAACAGGGGCCTACGGCCCAGCCTACATAGGCCTAGGTCAGGCCAGGCTTTTTAGATAAATAGAAAAGGCCTAGGCTTTTTTATAAGCCTATTTAGCTAAAAAGGCTAGGCCACAAGCCATATAAAAAGCCTTTTAAGCCTAAGAGGCCGGCCTATTTAAATACATATGAATAATTTTATTATTATTATATTATATTTTTTTACTTTGAATTAAAAATATAAAAATAAATTTTAGTTATCTTGAAGAAATTATGAAAATAAGATGAAAAGAATCTTATGAACAATGTCATAAGTTGTTTCGATAAGTTCTCTCAAACAAATAATATCACAAAATTTATGTTACTAGGTAAACTCAAATAAACTAATGCAAATAAACATTTAATCTCATTGATCTTTTAATTTGTTAGTCTATATAAAGACGAGTTAAATGACTTATTTACAAATGTTCAAATGAAATAGGCTTTTAAGTAGACTAATAGGTCAATCAGGCTTTCAAAAAGGCCAGGCCCAGGCCAAAAAAATAAGCCTATGATAGGCTACAGGCCAGGCTTAGGCTTTGAATATTATAGCAGGCCAGGCTCAGGCTTGGCAAAGTCTAGCTCGGCCCAGCCTATTCCCACCCCTAGGTGCAACACATCAATTATTTAAAATAAAAGAATAAAAAACAAAACAAAACAATCTATATAAGGCAAGCACAGTCGGGCTTATTTTTTCTGGATTTGAATTCTCTTATGTCATTTCTCTCATGTTTCTATCATGCTCTATTATAAACTATTAGATTTATTATTCTCTCTCTTCTTTATATTAGTATTTTGTTGTTAGTGTAAAAATCCACCATTGGCTGGGGATGATCTTCCCAAAGTTCTGCAGCTCTTGCCTTTTGGTATTACTTGTATGTTAGTGCACTCTGATTGACCTATTTGTATTGTTGTGTGCTATGTTATCAGCATGTAGCAGATGAAGGGGCGTTCGTGCCATGGAGAGTTCCTTTGGATTTGGATGTACTGCCACAACATTGGGAAAGATGATAATTTACTGTGTTTAGTTTTCTATGGTCATGTAATGCTTATCAATTCTGTTTTAAGTAGGCTAGTTAGAAATGGGTGTGTTATATTATCTGTCTTCAGTGTAATCAGCATTAACCATTTTTGGTTTAATTTCTTGCCAAGCTTGGTTTCATAGTTTAATGTAGTTTTTAGGATGAAATGTCTTATAATTGCTTTTATATCTTGTAATTTGAGGTAATTAGTTTGTAATGGGGACAACATATTAGTGTGTACTATATTACTCTTAAATTATGTAACTTTTTAAGAACAAAATAAGTGTCATTTTATGGTTTCATTAATCAGTTTTAGTGCTTCAGAATAAATGAAAAAATAACAAAATTAATTTTGTGGCTGCTGGGATTCGAGCCCAGGTCTCCACGGCCACAACGTGGAATTCTTACCACTAAACTACAGCCACTTTGTTGAATACCGTTTTCTCTTATAACAATATATACAAAAAAAGAGACTTATCCTTGATCGATATATGTTCAGTTAAGCTTCTTTTTATAAGTTATTTCCATAGAATGTGTATCATAATTTTCTTGTAATGTAAAAATAGCTATACATAAACTCTTGTACACTAGTAGTTACTAAGTTTTTGATCATTTTACACATTAAAAACTTAATTTTGTATAAAAAAAAAACAGAATTATGTGTTGCTTATACTTTAACAATATTTTTAAAAAATTGTACATTTGGACACCTCTATAGTTTTGTTAAAAAGCATAAAAGACTCCATAAATAAATAAAATATAAAAGTTATTTTCAAATTTTGAAGATATAATTTGGTGTTTTTGATTAAAAGTCAACAAACCGCTTTATTCTTAAGAATATAATTTCAAGTTTTCTTTTTTACATTTGAAGTTTGCGTAGACTTGATTTAAAATACTTCCTTATCTTTCAGATAATTTTTATATCTTTTGATATATTTGAGTTACATTGCATTTAAATAATTTTTTTTTTAATTCAAATAAATAAATTGTATCTTAAAATTGAAGTTAAATTTCCAGATCAAAAAACTTGTATCATATTATCTCACAATAAACAATTATTCAACTAGATCAAAAAACAGTTAGATAATTAGTTTTTTTTAGTCAACAACAGTTGTATAAAATCGATTAAGGTTCAATCACTAAAATATTGAAAATTACACTGGCCAACGTATACAAATAAGCTATCTTTGCTTAAATAATTCGGTTGACAAAATGAAAAAAAATAAATAAAAAGTGGAGGCAAAAGAAAATACAAAGGGAGAAAGAAAAAGGGTAAAAAAAAATAAAATTAATGTACAACAAAACAACTAATAACAAGTATTACAACAACTACTAACAATAGCTCCTCAGTTTCAGATTGATAGAAACCAAGCTTTCAATTAATAAAATCACATGGAAAAAAAAAAGCACTATCTCTGCTTTGCTGCACAATGTGATAGTAGATTCTTTTGAATCCATTCCTTTTGCTGAATGTACAAAAGCCAGCCACATTTCTGTTTCATGGTGTAACCGAGCCGAAGAGCACTCTGACAAAGAGAAAAATATGGCCCTGTCTAACTCAATTGATGAGTCTAATTTATTGTTCTACCAGTTTAAGAATTCAGTATCACTTGAAATGGTCTTGCTGGATAATCGTAATTAAATTAAGGGGCGGTCCATCTTCTTCCTTCTGTTTCCAGGGTTCGCCATTTCCTTGTTGGATATACCATGATACTTTTGGAGACAAGGGACTGTACACATCTGCACTGATGATGAAAGAGTAGGGTTATATGGGCATTTTTAGAAACAGCATTAGTCTCTCAACTTAAACAAAACTAGAACATAGTAAACAAATAACAATATAACCGTCAAAATTCATGATATCAAGTTTGGAAAACTAAATACCAGTTTAAGAATTAATACTTGAATCCAGAAAGGAACTCGTTAAAAGATACTAACAAACTGTTCTATATTACATATCAATACCTCAACACTCCCCTTTAAGGTGGAGCGTATATATCATATGCATCTATCTTATCACATATGTAAGTTATCCGAGGACTTAATGGAGATTTAATAAAAATATCGGCAAGTGGATTCCTAAAATTGACAACAAAAAAAAACTTTGATAACTCTAGAGAAAATCTTTTCTCTGATAAAATGATACTTGATTTCTTTCTTGAAAAGTTGGATGGAAGATGAAGTGTAAAGCAATATTGATTATCATATACAACATCTATTGGACCAACCTCACAAAAATGTAAAATGTAATTCTTGCATCAAGTGTTTCAAACACATAAGCTCACATATAGCATACGTCATGGCTCGATACTATGCTTTTGTACTTGACCGAGCAACAACAAGTTGTTTATCGCTCTTCCATTAAACCATATTTTCACCCAAAAAAATGCAATAAGCAAAAGTATACATCACTCGAATCTCTTGCCCAATCGGTATCTGCTGAATACCCAACAATATCAGTGTGGTCTCTATTGAGTGAGAACAAGTCTTTTTCCAGATGTTCTTTTGATGTACTTAAGAGCTCAAATAACTACATTCCAATGATAGTCACAAGGAGAGCTAAGATTAAGATGTAAAAACACGACAGATGGTGGATGGATGATGATGAAGGTAATATGGGCCCTGTTATTTAGATCTTGTTCCAAGTCTTTCTCATAGTAAATGTTATGGCACGGTTGAGAGAGCGGGTAAGTTTATAGATTGAAATTAAACAAGA
The DNA here is from genome assembly GCF_029867415.1 of Vicia villosa. Classification (NCBI taxonomy): domain Eukaryota; kingdom Viridiplantae; phylum Streptophyta; class Magnoliopsida; order Fabales; family Fabaceae; genus Vicia; species Vicia villosa. The sequence continues at coordinate 25,680 of NW_026705314.1, forward strand.
GGACAACCACTACAAAAAATATATAATTCAAAGATGAAGATGGCCGCGGTGAAGCTTGACCAATACCAGTATATTATAAGAGAGGGATTACCAACTACATGATGTGAGGCACCAAAATGTAAAATTCATGTTCCCACAGTGAGCAGTTTGTTATTGATTTTAAATGTTTTGACAGAAATAAAGTTTGCTTGTGATTCGGTTGTTCCAATTTTTTTTTCTCACTTTGTTATAAGACAGTAGTTTGTTTTGTCTTAGGTGCTTTGTTCATGGTAGTCTCACAGGGAGGTTATACTACTGAAATGAAAAAAAGTTTCGTTCTCAAATGGCTAAACGAGTCAGGACACTGGCACAATTTCTCACCAATTGCACATTTGGGCTGTCTAAAATTTTTGTACATTATTAAATATCACTCGTACTCAGGTCTATATCATGTGGCTATTCATATTAAAATTGGGAAAGTAATGAACAAGAAAATATAAACATCTCACATTATAGAAATATTCGTATTAAATTTTAGCCTTTGGTGTAATCATACTCCAGTACGGTCAGGCTACACAGTACAGATAAAGTTTTCGGTTGCAATTCAATAAAAAGGCACACACAATTATGAGGACTAGGAACCTCACCGAAATGCATTAGGTCTTTACCTGAACTGATTGGAGGATCTGGTACTCTAGTACAATGCAAAACCGTTGTTCCGGATAAAACAGTGATGAAACCACATAGCTCTGATGCAATACTGCTTATACTTTGTCCTGAGTAGTCCTAAATGAGAAGAGTGGAGAAGACAGAAAAGTAGCAGATAGTTGAGCAATTGATCTAAAAGATGATTTCTAAGATGCGTTTTTCAATTTGTTACCATAAAAATAAAATACCAACCTTAAACATGATTGCGCTGGCTAATATTGTAAAAGAAGTGAACAATGCATAATATATTGGAGAAACGACTGTTGTGTTGAAAGTATCCAATGCCTGCAATGCCAACCATACAAGAGTCTATCACCATAGAAACCCAGATCACAGACAATTAACAAGCCAGTTATGACAACTGAACAGCATGAAAAGATCAACCGAGTCAAGATTTACATGGATGTTATTTGGAGTAAAGGTTACATCTTGAATTTATAAATTAGCTCATATCCAACAAAAAGTTTTTTAAATTCACATAATTTAATTTTGATGAAAACTTCAATAAACTCATGTTGATGATACAAAGGCAGTAGCTAGACAAGTGACCACAAACCATATAAGATTATGTATCATCTCTTGTAAGCAAAAATGCTTCCTATACTAAAGAAAAGCAGATGATACACATAACTGAAAACCAACCATGCCAAAAAATAGTCACATAAAAATGCTAAGAATGATACTAACCATATTAAGGTAATTTAAATTTGTAACGATGCATGAAATGCCGACCACTATAAAAATCCATGTTTGAAAGTAGACAAACTGATTCGAACCATCTAATGTAAGTTTAATGGCAATGCCAATCGCTTTTACACTCATGACCTGCGAAACAGAGAGAGAAGATATTTGGTCACTCAGATGCGTAAATGAAAAGATCAACTCCACTAATGAACTTTGCCAATTGTTAGAATGTACAAGATGAATTGGATAGGAAGAATCACTTACAGTCAATGATCCAATTATGGAGCATATTCCAATATAAACAAAGATATTAGTTTGGCCGTAGCGAGGTGCGCAATAAAAAATCAAAAAGAATGACACAACCATTGCCGCGGCTATGTACAAGAGAAATGCTGGAAACCAAAACAACCGAACAGTAATATCATAATTTGGTTAAAAAAATCAATTAAAAAGTAAAACAAAAAACAGCAAATAGCTTCAACAGCAGGATACCTGGTTGAACAGCCAAAAGCCATATCTCCAATACAGAACTAAGAGACCTTTCTTGGGGTGCATGGAGCACGATCTCAGTAGATCCAACAATGCATAGAAGACACCCAAGCATGCCCATTTTCAGTAACTTCTCACCCAACATGAAATGAGCCAACACAGCACTACACTAGCCATTTCCACAAACAAGTCGATTGAGTTAAACTCAAAGCTTAATAAACAAAAGAGGAAGCTAAACAAGAAGAATCTAAGTGTATGTTTGACTTCAATTTTGAAGGAAGCAAAATTGATTCCATAGGTCTAAAATTGATTTTTGACTTGTTGTGCACGTTCGGTATCACGGTGTATTCGTTAAAACCGCAGCGAGCCACCATGATTTAACCAAACCTACACTCTAGTAGTATAATTGAGTTCGAATCCAAAATACAAAATCTGGTTTTGATTTTGTAGTATTAAATTTATTGTTCATCTCACTTTTACATAGATACATCAACAACATAAATCACTCCAAGTTGAATTCAGTTTAATTCTGAATCAATTCACTCTAAAATCAATTCAGTCGAAACCATAGACGCACGAAGTTGCTTACCTAACAATAATACTCAAAGCACCGAGTGGCGTAACAAGCACAGCAGGGGCATAAATGTATGCTACAAAATTCGCAATCTCTCCAACAATCACTGTAACAACAAGAGAAGCATAAAATAAAAATCAGAAACAAAAAAGGAAAAACAAATTGAAATTTGAAAATGGAAAGATGAAAATAGTACTGACTTGTAACCATTCCGATCCACCAAAGAGGCTGAAGAAGATAACCATATCCTCCAACACCTGAAACAGAAAATTAGTTAGATAAAAGTAAGAGACGGAAGGAAAAAAAAGGTAATCAAGTAAAAACTTACTAGCAGGAGTGCCGTTAAGGCCGGCACGTTGGAGACCTTTTTTCTTGATAATGAAACTGGAACCTATGAAAGCTCCGGAAACAACGGCCAATATGAACCCAATCAAATTGCTGGAGTACATCTATCTGATGAGAATTTAGCGTTGAAGAAGAGTTTGATTTTGAATTGGAACCCTAAAGTAGAATTGAGATTTAGATCGTGAATGAATGAAGAAGAGATAGTTTCAAATTTTAACGTATGTTTCTGGCTGGCGTCGCTCGCGCTGCTTCCTCTTTGCGTCTTTATTGGGGCAGTGAGGACGAGTTACTTGGAAATGGAGAGAGAGTTTTGTTTGGTTTGAGTTGCTGCATAGATTGTCTTGGTGTAAACGAGTGACTCTAGCACTCGCTCAAGACTTTTAGGTTGGTTTGAAGTCTTAGAGAAAAAATGACAGGTTCTCAATACCCTCGGATAAAATGATTAATTGAAAATTTGACCCCAAAAAATATCTAATTTATTATTTAAAGAATAATTTTATATAAAATGGTAATTTGATTCAATTAAAATATTTTTTTACAAATCAATTAAATATATTTTGGTTCTTTATATATATATATATATATATATATATATATATATATATATATATATATATATATATATATATATATATATATATATATAGTTTAGAATGAGGAATCAATTAATTCTCTCCCCAAAAAACCAAAAAAATACAGGTTATACCTCATTCACATATAATCTATGCTTTTAAGATGGTTATTAAGATTTTTCTTTTCACTAATAAATAAATATTTTTTTTAATTAATTGAATTCTTTTTATTCTATGTTCCTTCTCTTTCAATTTCCATGTTCAGTTTGTATCTTCTTCATCCTTACACGTCCATGTCTTTATTGTTGTGAAAAAAGATTCTCTTTCATTTTTGATGAAAAATATTCATCGCACACAACCTATTCACAACTGCTAGATCCACTTGAAGTGATTCTTAATCTTTATAAAACTTCCAATTTTTCGATCCTCTTCAAGTTCTTGATGATCCAATTTTAATTGATGAGTTTTCACTCATTCAAATTTTTCTTTGATTAGTTATATATTTGCATCGCATGAAGCTAATCTTGTTAATAAACTCAAGTTTTAGGTCATTTTCTTTCTATCGTTGCATATGATAATTGTTCAGTATTGCTATTAAAATTCCATTGCATTAATTTCAATTGAACTTGCTTACCATAGGAGATTCAAATCATTTTAACACCTCGATCATTATATCGTTGTTGGCAAACCAAATTAACATTAATTTTTGCACATTTTCTGAAAGTTTGAATCTTGTTTATATGATATTGCTCTTTGATATGAGAATTCAATTTCTGTTTGTTCTATTAATATTCACTTACTTCATTGAAGGAAAAAGTTTATTACATTGATTTTAGATGGATGAATTTTGAATAACATGTTTGCTGGATTTTTCTGAAGTTTACATTCTCTATGGAAGAATTTTTTTATCCAAATACAAAAGGCTATGTGCATAAGCGGTCGGGAACAAATTCTATAAATTTTTAAATTGTGAGTTCATTACTTAAAAAAAAAATTATCATAATATAATTTTATAACATACTCCCATAGAATTATATGTGTTTATTTGTTGGGAGTATCTAAAATTAATTTTCAAGGTGGTTAAATAATTTTAGTAACATTAAATTGCTTTGTAGATATTAAATGTTATTCCTCTATATAACATGTGTTGTTTTATTTAGTCTATTTTGACTTCTCAATAATGGAATATTGTATATAGGCAGTTGGTTTTGGCTATTTTCACTTGTTAATTGTTTAGCCGACCATGAATGAGTTTATTTGTTGAATATTTGTTAAGGTGGTACGAAAATTTAGAATATCTAACCCTCTTATGCAAGAGGGTATTTGCAGTGCCCCAAGCGCTAGGTCAAGGACTTCAATTTTGGGCTGGATTCTCATATCCAAAACAGAAGATTGCTAGGATCCTACGTGACTAGGGCAAGATCAATGTGTGATCTTCGTCCTGGGTCAACTGCCCGTGATCCTCAAATGGTGGAAGACCGGTTCTTCTGGACGGCTGTTGGCCACGTGTCCATAGAGGGCCACGTGGGTGAGAAGCTCCCCAAGGATCGTGATAGATTGGGTCTCCTCGTTGAGGCTTTCTTGCAGTAGCGTTGGACTGGATCCTGCCTGACGGTGAGCCAGCCACAGGCCTAGTCTAGAACAATAATTTAAAAATTACTCTGTCGAGATGTTAGGAGTATGTTAGTTGAGTTATTTTTGAATTACTAAGTAATAACACAACTTTACTCTATTAACAATTATTTTTGAGAAATTATATAACTATTAAATTTAATTATAGAATTTTTTTAAGTTGAGTAATTCAAAGGAATTATAGTGTGGCTTGTTATTAGCGAAATTTTGGTTTTGAGATGAACCTGTTTGAGTATGAGCTGTTTGTGAATTATTTTGTTGTTGTTACTTTGAGTTTATAATTGTTGTTGCATAATCCTGCATACATGTATATTAGAGTTAGGCAGAACTTCAATTCAATTAGGGAATATTCAAAGATGAACCATGACAGTCTCATGTCCAGAGAGGGACACGATTCAGAGAGGAACTAGAGACATAAAATAAATCAGCAACACAATATTGATGTCCAAAAACCCGGGTACCATGTGCATATTGGAGGAGGAGTTTTGTGCTTTCGCATTATTATTATTATTATTATTATTATTATTATTATTATTATTATTATTATTATTATTATTATTATTATTATTATTATTATTATTATTATCATCATCATCGTTGATGTTGTTATGTGAGAATGATCTTAGCGTTATTATAACTACCATGCTGTTTATTTTCACTGCTAATATTTTTAAGAATTATTCTCACTGCTTTTTTGTTTGTTTTGTGTGGTTTGTGCAATGTTGTACAGAGGATGAGTAATTGCTATTGTGAGTTGAAAGATGGTTTTGCAGCTCTCTTCTTTTATTTATTGTTTTTGGGTTATTAGATGAATTTTGCTCTGATTTGTAACATCAGGGAACAAGACATTTGATTGTTTTTAGTTGATGTTGGATTTTGTTTATTTCTTTAAGTTTTTCAATTGAATAAATTATTGAAATTATGTCATGATTTGGGTTCCACTACAAGTTGTTGACTTTAATTGAAGAAAGTATTGTATGTTTTGTTTGCGTAGCATCCTAAAGTCTGAAATCTCTTTTATGTTAAGAGTTAAGGTTTGGGGTGTTACACGAGAGGCTAATTTTTCAATAACTTTGATTTGACTTGATCAAACTCGATTCCCTTTGATGAGATTTTATATCCTAAAACGATACCTTCAATTACCATAAAATGATATTTCTCAGTTTAAAACTAGGTTCATTTTAGTACATCTCTCCAAAAGAACATTTATCAAAATCACTACCAAAAATGAAAAAATCATCCATAAATACCACGATGGGAGATTCACTTATACCTGAAAATATAGAAAGCATGCACCTTTGAAAATTCGGGGAAATGTTGCCTAATCTAAATGGCATCCTGCGATAGGCAAACACTCCTAATGGGCATGTGAAAACAATCTTTTCTTTATCCGGGGAATCTACTAATATTTCTAGCCATTGATCCATAAAAAATAATACAAATTGATCTTTTTCGAGTAGTTTGGTTTAACCTCCTATAATGGTAAAATTACACCAAAGATCCTTTAAGTTTGTTTTTTTATAACATGTTGGTCCTTAAGTTTTTTTGTAACAAATCGGTCTTTTAAGTTATTAAATCAAAGTTGCCTACAAGGAGAAAATACAATTGAGATGTTGATTGATGTATTTTTGTTGAATTAGGATATTACTTAATGTATTTTAGATGATGGTTTATGTATTTAGGATGCCACTTTATGAAATATGACACCATTTTATGTATTTAGTTGCACATGTTTGGTAACTTAAAGGACCAAGTTGTTACAAAAAAAAACTTAAGGACCAACCTGTTACAAAAAAAATAACTTAAAAAAGGACATCTGGTGTAATTTTGCCTTCTATAATCAATACACATCCGCCATCCCGTAATTGTTCGATTTGAAATTAACTCGTTCTTTTCATTTTGAACGACGGTCATACCTCCCTTCTTTGAGACTATATGCATTGGACTTATCCAAGAACTGTCAAAGATAAGATAGATCATACTTGTTTCAAGTAGTTTTAGGACTTTTTTTTTCACCACTTCTTTCATGGTAGGATTTAGTCTTCTTTGATGTTGAACTACCGACTTGAAATATTCTTCTAATTTTATCTTGTGTATGCAATAAACTAGGCTAATATCTTTAAAATCAGTCACACCCCAACCAAGTGCGTTCTTGTTATCTCTTAGAACTCTTAATAATTTTTATTCCTTAAGAGTTGATAATGAACTACTAATGATAACTGGTTGTAAGAGTTTCTCATCCAAAAAGACATATTTCTAATGCCTAAGCAACAATTTCAACTCAAAATCCTTCTAGACTAGGATGAGACTTTGATACTCATGACCACCTAATTCTTCAATTTTTCTAGTTGCATTATCAACCTGTGTTGCTTGAAGTTGAAGTAAACATTTGCTACTTCCATATCATATTCATATTCAACATGCTTAATTGAATTAATAGTAACTCAATGAACAATGAATGTGTTTCTGCTGCAGTTACCTCTTGAACAACTCCATCCAGTATGTCAATTATATAAATATGAGGATTCTCTTTATGATGTTTCATAGCTTCGAATACGTTAAAGATAACTTTTTCTTTGTTGAATCTCAAGATTAACTCATGCAATTCCACATCAATGAGAGCTCAACGAGTTGCTAAGAACAGTCTCCTGATAAGTAGTGGTGTTGCAAAGTCTTCTGGCATGTCAAGAATCACAAAATCTACTAGAAGCAACAAATTATTCAGCCTAACTAATATCTTTAAGAAATCCGTCAAAGTCATCTTGACTTTTTGCCATTTTCCTATGGGTTTTAAACATTTTTTTCAACTTGTTCGAAACTTGTTTGAGTGACTTTTATGAAGTTGGTTAAGGCTTCCTCGAGTGGTGATCGTTTCTTTTATGGTGCTCGAGGAACCTGTGAAATTTCTTGATTTGCATTCGAAGTAAAATCCTAAATGTAAGGAAGAGAAAATTGTTAATAATCCCAAGAGTAAAGCTTAATAGATCTGAGTTTGAATTGAATGTGAGTTAAGTGAATTTTGAGTTGTAACCTAATGCATCTTAATTTGGTTATATTCGATTTACAAAATATAAATTACAAATCAAACCAAATCACACAGTTATATTAAAAATGACCAAAAGAAACGCAAACCAAATACAATTTTATTTTTAAATTTTCAATTTAATCCGTTCAATTATTAATTTTCTATTGATCTAATTCGTTTTTGAACCTCTGATATACATATCTTAGAACTAGTTTTCCAAATAATCACAATAAAATTTGTACCATTCAATTCCACAGCAACTTCTTAACTAAAAACAATCATAACAAAATTTATTTTTAATTTAGAATCAATTGAATTATCATAATCAATTTTATAAAATCAATTATATATATGAACTTTATATTCACTACACTTTCCAATTTTTTATCTCACAACTTGGCGCCTAGTCGTAAAAGGAAGGGTTACACAGAGAGTAGACTTTCGGTTTCGTCTGAAAATGATAAAAACCATGTGATACCCAAGTCACGAGCCAGTCTTCGTTCTCGTCGTTCTCTTCACTCTTTCTCTTTTCAAACAAAAATACTTTCAAACACCTTAGCAGCACAATACAACTTACACTAAACACTCTTCTCTCTCTTCTTACTTACGACAACTACTATTATTCATTTCATTGACTCAATCCTTCGTCCAACTAACACCAACGACCCAAAATGAACGAATGAGATGGAAACCGGTTCGAATTCAAAGATTCAATTATTGGTTTGGTTTTCTCAACTCATGGGAGGTCTTTGCTCTAGGTCCGCCGAAGTTGACCGCGTCTTCGCCAGCTCCGATGCCGATTCCGATGCCTCTCATAAACCTAATACTAACAACAACAACAACCCCGCTGATTTCACAAGGCCGCCTCAAGTACGTGAGATCATGGAGAGAAATCCCGCCGGAGGCACCGCTGATGACGTTTTCTACGACGGAATCCCACGCTACGCCGCTAAAGTACTTTAACCGTTTCTCTATTATTTATATCAGTACTGAAACTGAAACTCTCAATCTCAGATCATTAATTGTTGATAATAACGTCGAGATTAGTTTATTTAATTTCTTTTATAGATTTACAATCTGTTTCAACTGGTTAATTACTTGACTGTTTAGGAAGGATTTTTTTATGCTGGAAACTTCAAACATTACTAAAGATGACTGTTGATGATATTTGAGTTGATTATCTTGTAATTAATTTGGAAGTGGAGGTTTGTGTTTGGGAATTAGGGTTTATTTATTACTAATTAGGAGTTTTAAACTTGTGTTGTTTATTGTATTTCTATTTGTGTTTATTGTCACTCGATCTATGAAGCACGAACATTGGAAAAATGACATTGCCACTGACACATCGACATTAGTAATATTTTAAAAAATAAATAAATTAAATGTAATTACAAGTGATGATGTCGGTTTTGGACACAGACAATAAAAGATACACACATATTTCAGAAGTGTCGGTACTAGAGAGTGCTTGAGGCTCAAAATTAGGCTGCTTGTTGCAATAAGGAAGAATAGTGTTGTTCTTAAGTGTTTTAGATTCTAACTTGCTTTGTTTAAGTTATAACATTTCATGAGATTCGTTCATTCTCTTAGTTTAAGATTTTAGGAGAGTTGGTAATTGGCTTGTTAACAAAGAAAACTTCTATTCAATGGTCTAGTGTTTCGTAGCTATTCTTCTGCTTAGATAAAATGAATGGTAGCACAGTGTAAGTGGGTTTTTGCATTGTGTTTGAATAAGCCCTAAAGGGCTCTTGTGTGAGGAGGCTTGTTTAAAAGTATTCATTGGCTGGCTTCTGTCTAAAAACAATTATGTAGGGGGAAAATGAAAATCTCATCTACTAAGATCTTTGTATTTCAGGTGTCGGAGGTGAGTTCACGTTTGGGAAGAGCTGGATTGGGGAAGGCGGTGGAGGTTTTGGACAATCTTGGGAGCAGCATGGCAAATTTAAATGCTGGGAGTGGGTTTGTTTCTGGAGCTGCAATAAAGGGGAGTGAAATTTCCATCTTAGCATTTGAGGTTGCGAATACTATTGTCAAAGGTTATCAGCTTCTGCATTCTCTTTCCACAAAAAGTATTAGGCATCTAAATAAAGAGGTGCTTCTTTCAGAGGTTGTGCATGATTTAGTGTCAAAGGATACAGATGAGCTTCTTAGGATTGTTGCTGCAGACAAGAGGTAAGTATTGGATTACTTAATTAAATAACTTAAGTGTTTTGTTTTGTAGTTCCACTACTCGTTAATATATAAAGGTCAGTTGTATGTGATTTGGGCTTTGTTGTCAGGCAGGAGTTGAAAGTTTTTTCTAACGAGGTGATTCGTTTTGGAAATCGGTCAAAGGATCCTCAATGGCACAACTTAGACCGTTACTTTGAGAAGTAATGTAAATTGTACTTGCTCATTCATCTAGCCTTTCATTTGTCTTCAAACCATATTTGGTCATTCATATATTTATTCTTAGCCATCTTTGTTTCACATTTTAGGATTAGCAAAGAGTCAAATGCTCAAAGACTCTCAAGAGACGAGGCAGAATCAATAATGAAACAATTGATGAATTCAGTCCAATTTACAGCGGTGAGTGTATCCCCTTATGTCACTAAAAAAATACTTTGTTTTGTTTAAGGACTGATAGTTAAAATTTTGAAGTTGGAAAAATATGGCGAGAAATTTCTCTAAAACAAAGGAATTGTTGGTAAAAATATTTTTAGTATAAAACTAATTACTCGCGCAGTTAAATTGAGTTTGTGTATGATTACTAAGTATACCGGTTGTTCAATTTTGTTAACCAATTGAGTATGTGTTTGGTTCCAAATAGGAAATATTCTACAAGACTTCCTGTTTTTTTTTTGTTGCAATTTTCCTGACCATGTATTATAAGAAATTGATTGATGGTGTTGAATTTGTGATTCATGTGTTTAAATCAGACTACACTCACATATATAAATAAGGCAAATTCTTTGGTACCCTGTAGATTTAGTTGGGTACCAGTACCCTTAGTGTTAATTGATTTAAAATTTTAATTTTTTTAAAAGTAAAATAATATTAAAAGATGATGTGGCATTGAATATCTTCATTTGATTGGAGGAAGGTACCCATACCCAACCAAATTCCAGGGTATCAGAGTGTTCGCATATAGAGTAAATATGATAAATTCTAATTGATATGATTTTCTAATTCTAATCCTAATAATAAATATAGGATTTGAGTATTTGATTTTGATTCTAAAAGAAATATTTCAATCTATTTAATAGTTTTGCATTGAGAGTCAATTATCTTTTTCTCTATCACTTACTCTATGAAACTTGATACATTTTCCGTGTATCATGGTTTATGCTCGATAAATAAATGAGGAACTTCTGAATTCAACTACTTTAGCTATGTTTATTTCAAAAAATGCTTTGGCTCTGGTAATTTTGATTTCTGTCATCTAATCAGTAATCACACTATAATAAGATTTGTTATCATGTCATCGTGGCTTTGAGTGTACATAAAAAATTTCTTAATTGCACATGTTTTGAAATAAAAGCAATATAATGGTTATTGTACTTTCTTTTTGGTTGGATTTTATCATCATACATAAAGAATACTATTATTGAGGCGATGCATATCATAATTGTTTTGGAAATATTATATATTTAGTATTTATAAATGGCATTTTTATTAAATAGCCTCAGGTGTAAAGATGGATCCTGTTTTGCATTTACTTTATCTTCAAGGCTTTTTATCTGGCTGATAACCAAATGTTTTATTAAGTTTTAATATACAGTGATTTTGCTTCTCCATGCACTTTACTTTTATTCAACATAGATTTTTGTGAGGGATTATTTTTTTGTATAAACTTTGGAAAATCAAATTTTCCGTGACCACAGGAGTTGTACCACGAACTTCATGCGTTGGATAGATTTGAACAAGATATTGAGCATAAGGGCGAAGAGGAGGATCAAAGAGGTAATTATGTAATATCATCAATGGGCCATGTAGAGTTGGAATAATTTTCTCAATATTTTTTCAAAAAGTAATTAGAATACGATCACTAAAATGTTTAAAAAGACCATGCTCTACCTATTGGGCCTAATTAACTAGTTAAATACAAATTATTACACAATATAAAATTATATTTGCATCACTCCTTCTAAAGCTGGTCAATGAATATCTATCATTTCGACCTTGCAAGTAAGTCGGATGAATCTTTCGGTTATAAGCCCTTTGTTAACACATATGATATTCAGAAGGATTATAGGCTGTAGTTTTCAATCCCTATCCAACTTATTTTTGATGTCGGACTATCTCAATGTGTTTTGTCCTGCCATGTTGAACAAGATTATGAACAATAATGATTAATTTTCGTGATGACTTATTGTCACAAAAAGACTTCATAGGTCCTTTACACTTTATTTTTGAATATTCTAGCACAATTTTCATCCATAGCTCATGATTTTCTAGTGCTATAACTCAGAATTTTACTTCAACGGTTGATTAGACAACTACACTTTACTTCTTACTCCTTTTATAAACAAGGTTTCCATAAAGAAGTGTACAATAATCTGAAGTAGATCTTCTGTCCGTAACTCTAACTTGCTGAAACCTGCATAATAAACATCAGCGGAAGCCTTTACAGTTAGGTTTCCACCTCCTTTAAACCATAATAATCCTCTCCCTGTTAAACCCCAATATGATTTTGGGACAAATATTTCAAAGAGAATGACTCAAGCAACTTCAAATTATTTTACCCTATTGTAAAATTGAATAAACAATTAGGGCACTCATGGTTTATTCCTCATCAATATTGAATAAACAATTAGGGCACTCATGGTTTATTCTTCTTCAATAATGGAAACAAACCATTTCACATTAGAAATATTAGAAATAAGGTCATATTTCAATTAGGGCACTCATGGTTTATTCTTCTTCAATAAAGGAAACAAACCATTTCACATTAGAAATAAGGTCATATTTCTAACATTAAATATCAAATAGTTCAACACTTTTAGTAAGAGTAGAAGGAAAAGCAACTCGATGGTGCTTAGAAAATTGACATATCTTTCATTTAAAAGACTCAACAAATTATTAAAAACAAGAATGGAAACACATACCTCATCAATAAAAAGTAAAAATGAGATTGACCAAGATGCTTGTGCTGAGTCATATTTGTAAGTTAAACAAATGAGACTTTGATTGAGACCGAAGTGCGGAAGACCACACAGTTCTGACTAGTTTGTTCATCAGGCAAATGTTACATAGCAACTCCAAATGCTCTCCTCGTTGCAAGATCTCCAAAAATACAATGAGAATAAAACATATTACCGTACAATTCTGATTCCGGATAAGCTTATGGATAGAAATTAAGCTATGAGAGAGCGTCGGAACATGAATCACTTGCAATTTAAAATGAGGTTGAAGTTTGATATTCTCAGAACCAACAACACAATTTAAAATGAGGTTGAAGTTTGATATTCTCAGAACCAACAACATGGGTTCAAGTACCATTGACAACAATAATGTAATGAGTATTAGAAGATGAGATAATGTAATGAGTATTAGAAGATGAAATAATGTAATGAGTATTAGAAGATGAGATACAATAATGTAATGAGTATTAGAAGATGAGATATAAGTAGAAAACAATTATGAATGAGAGGTCATGTAATCAGTGGCACCAAAGTCCTGAATCCAAGTATTATGATAGATACATAGAAGAAAAAAGGTGTGAAACAGGCAATTAAGGTATGCACTAATAACTGATGTGAGGAAGAGAAAAGGGATGAATCAGTGAATCAATGTAAGCATTAGTAACTGACGTGCAGGGAATTAATTGTGATGTGAGAGAGAAAAGATTGCATCAATAAAAGGAGGAGAGCATGTAAGGAGTGGGCAGATTGGAATTTGACGGTTTAAAATTTTAGATACACTAATTTCATTAAAATCTATATTATCAAACTCGGCTGTTTCGGCCATTATCTCGTATTAGTTCCTTCTTATCCCCTATTATACTAAATTGATCCTATCATATTATGAGGAATCCTATCATTTTATGACTTATGAGGAATATGATAAGTAGCCATGAGACATTGGGAACACGATTTTTTACCACTCAGTTGCCCGAGAAAGATAATTATGAGACTCACCCAAGACAAGAGCATAAAGAAGGTCTGTAAACTATTCAAGTCATGCTTACTAAAACTCTAAAAGAAAAAGAGAATCTGCTGTGTCTGTCTCTGCCATCAAAAAGAGGCTTCCAAAAAATATTGGAAAGTCAAGCAGCGCAGCAGACCAGTAGCACTAAAATACTACACCAAGCCAAACATGATCCAAAAACTGCAGAATAGTGGGAAAAAACAGATGAAAGGGCTCCAAAATACCCACGAAAAAACATCCCAAAGCCAATATTTGATCCGTCAAACAAGATCAGAAAGGACCTCGTAAATGATTGGAAAAGCCGCACTGGAAAAAGAGATCGGGAAGGCAGCCTGTGACCTACAAGTGTCAGAACATGCTGGAGCTTGGGCAGCATGTTAGGTGTCCATTCACCACGAAACTTTAGGGTATGCTCGGTATCGGGGTTCGGGGTGGTGATGCGAGGTTGGCCACGGAACTAAGCAAAACAGTCACACAGCTGGTTAGAGATACAAAAGAACACAAACTGAGAAGAAGGCAGTGATCTAGTGTTAGCAAATCAGTGAAATGATGAGCAAACACTGAAATTGTAAAAAAAAAAGGGACTGCAACAAAGACAGTATAAAAAGGAGCCGCAATGAATGCGACTAGAGTTTTTATGCTGATGCAAGACCCTCAAGACCGAGATCTCTTGATACCATGTAGAATTTGAATAACTTTTTGAATATCATTTCAAAAAGTAATTGGAATAGAATCACTAAATTATTTAAATAGACTATGCTATACCTAATAGGCCTACTTAATGGGTCTAATACAATCTATACAAATAGTTACACACTATAAAATTATACTTACAACAGGCATTGAGATAATATGCTACTCTAAACTTTAGCTTGTGACTGACATTTTTTAACCTAAAACCAGAGGTCTTATAGAGTTATAATCATAAATGAAGAATAATTTTGATTTTGATTTTTTCCCCCTTAATTCCAGTGGTCAATTAGATTATGATAAATGTGTGGAATCCTGAGGACTGCATTCACATTGATCATTTAATTAGTTCTAGGATATTGAAAAAGATATATGTTAGTATTAAACAACCTTGATCCCTTTGGACTAGTTGGTCTCAAAGTTGGGTACTAAGTTTTAAAAAAAAACTTTTGATATTCTGATACTAATGCCTTCTCAATTTGTCACCAAGTCTCCTTCAAAGTCATTCTTGTTTAAGTATAACAGTGTATGTAGATAGATTGCGGTTACAAAAGTACTTAAAAAAAAAAAACAAATGGAGCCAGAACAAAGTATTATTGTTGAGAATACAATTCTGAAATTGGACAGTTGCTTCCTTTTACATATTTTTGAAGAAAAAGTTACAGCTACCCATGAGTTTGACTTTGCAGTATATTGAGCAGTATTTGTTCATGTTACTATGTTAATCTCTTATCTCTGATATATAATTTGACTTTCATTATTGCTCTTCTTCTTATAGGTGATAACCTCGCATTCTTGAGAGCAGAAATTAAAAGTCAAAAGAAGCAAATTAAACATTTAAAGAAAAAATCACTCTGGTGTAGAAGTTTGGAGGAGGTAGCTACAGATTACTTCTTGATGTGTTCTTCTCATCCCTCAGTATCCTCCTCCATATTTGTTTAATTCTCTATTCGACTTTTATTGTGTTTGATCCACATGTAAATTGGTAATACTAAAGATAGTATAGGAAATAAATTTTTATTTATAGAGGCAGGTTTTTCTTGTATATTTCATTCACAAATCAAAAACCGAGAAAAGATGAGTATAACTCGTAGTCTAATGGATTGCAGGTTGTTGAGAAGCTTGTAGACATCGTCCATTTTTTACATTTGGAGATAAGCAATAACTTTGGGAGTGCAGGTCTGTACCTACTAAAGCCGTATAAAATGTTTGCTTCACTTGATTTATGTTGTTGCAAAATAACTTTGATTTCTACAAAATAACAGCAACAATGTTGTTGCAACAATCTGATAGCAACAATGTTGTTGCAAAATAACAGCTCATCTCCGTACAAAATAACTTTGGGAGTGCACTACGTGTTTTTAACCTCATCAAATATTGTTGCTATCAGATTGTAATGAAAGATGTATTCTGATTCACACTTTTAATGTTGTTTATCCATGGGTACCTGCAGATGGCCAAAAGCCAATAATTGGAAACATTGGCAATCGTCAAAGATTGGGCCCTGCAGGTCTTGCTTTGCATTATGCAAATATAGTACTTCAAATTGATACCCTTGTAAGTCAATTTACTTAATTGTAACTATTTCATTACATGACTGTTCTTTTACCTTATCTCAAATCAGGTGAAAATATAATTGAGTTTTTAAAAATGATTCTCTTATTGCTACCTGTCCACTTCTCTGTTATTTTCCTTCTGTTACTTTCAGATTTCATGTTGAATTAAATGTAAACTATACTTTTCAATCTTTATTTCTTAAGAGGAGAAAATCAACCATAAATTTGTTTTGCATTGCCGAGCATTGTACCAAGTCCATGTTAATGCTTTCAGGTAGCCAGGTATATTGCCATGCCTGCAAATACAAGGGACACATTGTATCAAAACTTGCCCCCTAATATAAAATCAGCTTTGCGTTCCAAATTATCATCCATTCATGTTGTAGAAGAGGTATGATTGACCACTTATACTTTCTATTACTACTGCTTTGTTGAAAAATCAGACAAGATTATGGGTTTGGATTTTTTTAGAATAGATATAAAAATGCTTTAGGTTGAAGCACACTTCATATCTTGTCCACAGCACAACTGAAGATGGACTTTAGTTGGTCTGGTAGTCAATGATTCAATTAGCCACCTGGTTAACGTTATTTATAGCTACCCATCATAATGAATACTCATTAAATGCCCTTGATTTTGTTTCAGCCAATACTTTCTCTCTTACAGGCCTTCATATTTTGGTAGTACTGTAGTTTGTTAGACTTGCAGTAAAGATCATACACAATTAGAATTCTAAGAATTTGCTTGACAAGTTTTGAGAAATAAATTTTCTTCTGCCCTTACACATACTAGTTAAGAAAATCTTTCTTAAATTTGTTTCTTGGTTTTTTTACTCTTTCTTTGTGGTTGCTGTCTGGGTTACACAGATAACTGCAGCAAATATCAAAGATGAGATGGAGAAAACATTACATTGGTTGGTCCCAATTGCCACAAACACATCCAAGTAAGATCTCTGGCCTTTTGTCAACTAACTCTTTCCCGACCACGTGAAAAGCAATCTTTAATCATAAGTTTATTTACCTTACAAATATGATAATCTATTCTTTTTGACCTTTTCTTTGGTGTTTAAAAATTGGTTCAGAGCACACCATGGTTTTGGCTGGGTGGGGGAGTGGGCTAACACAGGGTAAGTAGCTAGTCCCTACTGTTCTTGTTTGAATTAGAAATTCATGTCTCCCCCCTTTGTATTTTCTGTACTTTCATTCCTCTCTGATTTTAAATACTTCGTGGTCCTTGAAGCTCTGAGATGGATAAGAAAGTTTTCCAGGGTGGTGCAATGCGAATTGAGACATTCCACTACGCTGATAAAGACAAAGTAGAACATTATATTCTTGAACTTCTCTTATGGCTTCACCGCCTGGCCATTAAAGTTAAGTCTGGCAGTGATGCTAGCAAAGCAAGGCCTGCCATGAAATCCTCTGTCGTTGCTACCATGGAAAAGACAAGTAAGCATTCTACAAATTTAACAATGGATGAGCAGAACCTGCTGCAAGATGTAAGTAAGAAAACCAAAATGAAAGGAATCAGTAAGAGCCTGGACTTTGACAGTCTGAAGCCTACATTGAGTGAGAAGTGCAGACTGACCAAGAGCAGCAGTCTTTCAACAAGTAAAAGCAAGGGATTATCTTTTAATAGGATTTTGTCAAAAGTTCCTGTGATTGATTTCGATATTGACAAAGAGCGAGCATTAAACGTGATCGACAGACTAGATGTGGTCAGATAATTGAAAATTTTACTGGTTGGCTTTTGAAATGAATGGAAAGAAGCGATAGTCACGAACACGACTGGGATTTCTGGGGTACCCTGGATTTTCTTGGCCGCAAGTGTTTAATGTCAGTATTTTTGCAGCAACCAAGGTAGTTACCCTGGATTTTCTTGGCTTCATTAGGGTGCATTGTTTTGGTGAAGTTCCACGATGTAGAGATGCCATTGTCCACATGGTATTAAAGAAGTTGTTTCATGTTTGCATCAATGTGACTGCAGTGCTCACCTTGTTTGGGCATGGTGGAGTTGCAGTTCAGTCTTGACATTGTAAATACTAAAATGAGAATAGTGTGCCCGTCATTTTGCACAGCTTTAAGAAAAGTTCTTGATCCGATAGATTATATATCAATGGTAATGGTAACACATTTCTTTATCACCTACTTTTCGCAAAACGATGATATTCCTTTTTTTATTTTTTATTTTTGTGTGTGTGGGTAATGTTAGCATAAGCATGCTTAGGGGTGTAAGCGGATCAGAAAAATTCAATTAAACCGACAATTCAAATCAAATCGAAATAAAATCGATTGTTATTGGTTTGGTTTAGAACCAAACCAATAAAAACCAATATGGTTTAGTTCGATTCTCGATTTTAATTTTTAGTAACCACCAAACCGAACCAATAGAAATAATGACGCTCTAAATATTTTATTCAACCCATAATTAAGCTGGAAATTTTGTTCGATCCAACCATTATCCATCTTTATTTATACTTTATTTCAGTAGAACACGTAGTTAGAACCAAATTCTTAAACATAGAAATTAGAAACCATAAGTCAAAAAAAATATGTTTTCACTGAATTGCTGTTCCAGCTACCCGCAACTATTGTTTCTCTCACTACCTTCATTTTTGATATGTTATGGTCGTCTTCTTCGTGTTCAAGTTCTCTTCATTGATTTTTTATATTTTTTTTAATCTTTTTTGTTTCTTCTTCGAAAAAATTCCTTCTAGTCTTGTTACAAAATAGTTTTTATGCGTCTTTGAGATGTGAAACATGTTATTTGATGTGTGTTTTGTTGTATTCTATTTTTTAAGCTTTGAAATCTCTTTCAAACATTTTGATGTCAAGTGTTAACTTTTATATTTAATAGTGAACTTATTTCATGATGCAATGGAAATTATGTCACTCTTTCGTACGAATTAAGAGCAACTTCTAATTTATTTGGAAAAATAGAGCGTGAAATATATTATTTTAAAAAATAACAGAATAAAAAAAAAAAAACAAGATAGTGGAGAATATACTAATGAATATAATAATATAATATTTTAAAAAATAAATATCGTAAACCTATCATCCAAATCAAACCAAACCAAACTGATTAGTTTGGTTCGGTTCCAGTTTTGAAAAATATTAAAAACCAAACCAAACTAAACCGATAAAAATATCATCGTTTCAGACTTTTTTTTTAAAACCAAAAATCGATTCAAACCGATCTAATTACACCCTTAAGCACGCTCGTCCTAAAATATCCTAAAATATATAAAAAGCATCTACTAATTTATTTATTTAAGAATTTGAAATATGTAATATTGTTATTTGAATTGATTAGATAAATAAAAATACTGATTGAAATAACATTAGTTGGAGCATTGTATAACTTTTTAAATTAATTTTTAGAAAAATAGAGGTAGATTAGCTTCAGGATCAATATTTGTTGTTGTTGGCTGTTCATTAGGTTAGTTAGAACATATATAATGATATAAAATGCGAGAAAGACTTACCCGTGCCCCACACCTCCGAAGATTAAAAAATGTTTTTATTTGTGTTGGGAGATGTTCTTTTTTATCGCATTTAAAATCATATCTTGTAATTCAGTTATGCCGCGCCATTTTGTCAAAATCTGATTTAAAGATCATATTTGTAATTTTTTTTTAAGTAAATTTGGAGATGTATCTCTATAAAATTCTCTGAATTCATTTTATATTATTAGAAGCGTGTTTATTGTTCGTGGTAGGGAATATTTTAGAGATGCATTTTCGAAAGCCTTCGGAAAGCATTTCTAGACAGCAAGATTGTCCTAACTTTGACATTTTCTTAGGCCAACTTACATTTTAGGTCATTTTAGGCTAATTTTTATCATAAAATCATTTAAGAGTTTCATAAATTGATTCAAATTTACTACACATACACTAATAACTCATATATTACTTAAATTAAATTTAAAATGTACCGACTATACATAATTTATTTCAAAAATATAAAAAATAATACAAACAAACATAAACTATTGGATATGTCTAATCCTCTAGTTTTTCCTCCTCTTGTACTGCAAGACATTACCTGCCTTAGCAATAATGTCTTTTACGATGGCCAATTGAAGTATGCCTTCCTCAAAAACTCCAGTCTTGCCCGATTTTTCCATATCCACAATACGCTGACAGACCGGTAACACGTCATGGTGTGGTCATCCATAGCCTGGAGTATCTCCTGATTAGAAGGTCTAAGTGGTCTTCCAAGAGCATATGATGATAATGTAACACCATATAGAACCATGTGATGTAATCGTCTACATACGTCCATTATTTAGGAGCCGACACCTTGCGATAGTCCCCTGGTACTAGATGACTATAGAGATCCTAAAATATGACATCAAGATTTCTATAGAGGACGGTGGGAAGAGCAGACTCTAAGGGGTGTCTCGAAATAACCTACAAATATTCAAATTGGCGGATCACTCGCTCGAGAAGATACACATACAACAAACTTGACCCATAAGCCATCCAGCCAGGGTATAACAAAATGACGTCCAACTGACGCGTCTGATGGTGATTGCCGTATGGGAAGAAGGCAATTGCATCTGCTACATGAAAGTCAAGACACACCCGGAAGGGTTCAATCGTCTTATTTCCTTTGTATGGGGCAAAGACGCAAGCACGTGGGCAATCCTCAGTGTAGACAAGCTCAGGTTCCCACCCAGAAATGTGAGGAAAGTGAGAATGATCTATCTCTGTAAATGATTCAGATAAAATATTAGTAACAAGTGTAACAAAAGAGTTGTGAAAATATTAGTAACAATAAATTACAGTAAGCAAAATGTTGCTTCCTGTCAACTGCTTTGTCTTTCAAAGACAAGCTTCACCCAACTTAGAGTACAGGTAGACCAAACAAGCACCCCCTAGTTGTACTCGTGAATCGCTGTTAAGTCAATAAATATTTAAGATAGACCACATTGACGTAGGTTGCACTTTGGTCCACAAACACAGACATGCCAACCAGGAACAAGAAGTAACACCTCAATGCACACTTTCGGTGGTACTCCACATGCATATCATCACTGTCGGCATCCACAACCATTTACATGTGGTCTTTATAAAAGTCTTCCAAGAATTTAAATCTAGCATGAGCACCTCTGGTGTCGACTACCTCATTCTGAGCATCATTTGAGTCAGCTCCCAAATAGGTAATCATAATCTCTCTGGCTTCGTCTCGAATGATCCTGGAATGATCTAGTAATTTTTCACTGATATGTAGGAGGCATGACGTCATCCAGGGTGATGTACATCTCGCTAATAGGAAGATGGAAAGATGGCGTCTCTGAATGCCATTTTTTAAACTCATAGTGATCTCTAGAGGAAAAATACTCGTGTTTATTGCATTGGGATCAAATACAATACAATCTTTGATGTTTCTTGCTCAATCATTGACATTTTCAACAATGTCATTGTTTGCCATGACTATAACTTCTTGATTTGGTTCTTCTTCTATGTCAAAAACAAGAAAAGGAGGAAGGCTTCCTGATAAGTGTCTAGTAGCTTGAAATATCCTAAGTAATATGAATGTTCTCTCAAGTACAGGATCTCCTCTGTATATTGGGTTTAACAATTTGAGCATGCAACAACTAAGCACTTATCGTGTCACTAGAGTACATCAAACGTTAGAAGCTCAAATGCTCGTTTAATAAGAAATAATGTTTAATACAAAATCAAAATGTTATTTTTGACATAATTCCCGACAACGATGCCAAAGTATTTTTCTAGAATTGAATTCAATTTCTATTGATTATTCTCCTTTTACTTGGATAGTTGAAGCATTTTCCTTGTACAAAACAATGTCATTTTCTTCATTAATGGCCCTGAATAACTCCATGTTTTTGTACACATGGTGGGATAATACCAGAGTCTATCCACTGATAATCAACATCTATTGTCATGTTGAGTTCAAAAATGACTCCAACAAGATTGTCTTTTGTTGCAGTTGAATTCTTCTTTTTGTTCTCCCTTTTCAAGGACATGCATTCATTTTTAAAGTGGTCTGATTTTACACAATGATAATAATTTTCTTTCTTTTTCTTTCCTTCGTTAATATTCCCTCACCATTATGATTTTCATGAAATTTATCGAAATCTCATTTCCTTTCCTTGGAAGTTTTACTTGAATTTCTCCCCTCCATTACATGGACCTTCTCTTGAGCAATTTAATTTTTAATATCATGTTGTTTTCGATACTTCTTCTAAGTGAATGTGATTTTTCAAGTGCTCAAGCAATATGTTCTCTTTCTTATATTTCGTAGATCTTTTGAAATCTTTTCATGATGTAAAAATTTTATCTATTATAAAAGATACAATAATTGTTTCATCCATATGCATGTTATGTTGTTTGCCGTTATTGAAAATGCATTTGATTTCATTCATTTGTTCCATTAGACATATCAAATAAGGAGTTTGACATTCCGTTAAAAATTATGGTTCACACAAATATAGTCATCATTGTCCTATTTTTGTCTCTCTTGTTTCAACAATTGTTTCTTTTTCTTTCTCTAATAGTCTTTCGTGTTTAGAACACACACCATTCTTAAAGTTTTAAGAAAGAATTTCATCTTTTTCTTGCGAACAAAGTTGCCCCCATCAAATTTATCCAATTTCACAAAATTAAAGGTTATTTCTTTGAGTGTTACAATCATTTATTAAGAAAAATTGAACCTAAAGATTGTTGGAGATATTATTGTTGTTGGGAAGATACTACAACACTAGATCAAATATATTATTGACTAGATCAAAGATATTATCGATGAGGATTTCACTTAGAAAACTTTGAAGTGTGTGCATTCGCACAAACCTTTAGGTTCAATTCACCCCATCAATTATTGTATAATGGATGCAATCGAGATGAACATCGAATTTTCTTCAAGATAACACTTTGAATATCTTGATGTGCTTTTTATAAATACAACAAGCCTATAGTTTGATGATTGTTTACATAAAGATGTTTCCTATAAATTTTATTTGGGCAACATATTTAGAGGATCATGCTTCCATTAATGGATGGATCTTCAACCTAGGCGGAGGTGTGGTTTCTAGGGGTTCAAAGAAACAGACTCGCATTGCCGACTCTATTACGGTTGCAAAATTTATTGCTCAAGTTGCATGTAGTAAAGAGGCTGAATGACTAAAGACATTTATTGAATGAGATACATATTTGGCCAAAGCCAATGTAACATGTATCCAGAAACAGTGTTCGTTAGAACTGAGAAGAATCTTGCATATCCTTTGACAAAAGGTCTAAGAAAAGACATAGTGTGGAGACATAATTTCAAATGAGTCTCAAACTTATATCTAATTAATCATTATTATTGAAAACTTAACTCACTCCGATTAGAATCAAGTTTTGAGTTCAATGATGAAAGTAAATTATTAGAGTGGTTAATGGAACATTATGATTCACATTCTTAAATATATAAAGAGTGCGTCGGGTAAATGATTACTTTATGAAAACAAGGGTAACACCCAAGTCGTGGGTTATTTTGATGTTGATTGGGCAGGATCACCATCTGATAGAAGGTCCATTTCAGGGTATTGTATTCTCATTGGAGAAAATTTGATCTCATGACAGAGCAAGAAACAGAACATAGTTGCAAGGTCTAGCACAGAAGCAGAATACCGTGTTATGGAAACAACAACATGTGAACTCACGTGGCTAAAACAATTACTCAAACAGTTCAAATTAGGAGACATCAAGGCAATGAAACTAATTTGTAACAACCAAGTTGCACTTCATATCACCTCCAATTTGGTTTTTCATGAAAGAACTAAGCACATAGAGATCGACTACCACTTTGTAAGAGATAAGATTCTTTCAGGAGAAATCATAACTGATTTTGTTGGTTCAAATGATCAATTGGCTGACATATTCACTAAATCCCTTAGAGGACCTCGGGTTGAATCTATTTGTAACAAGCTT